>NW_028326132.1:0-7910 GCF_027475165.1 Benincasa hispida | reverse complement strand
AATTGTAACATTTTGACACGGGATTAAATTGAAAATAAATTCAAAATTTAAGAATTAAATGTGTAACATCTTTTAAACTTGAGAGTCGAATAGAAATTAGATCCATAGGGACCAAAAAGATATTTTTCCCAAAATTTTAAAAAAAGTTATTCTCACTTCAATTTTTTCTTTCAAGATGCCAAATTTAATATATTATTCCTCTTCGTTTATTTCTCATTTTAAAGAAAACATTCCTAAACTATTTTCAAAATATTTTCTGACAAGTCTCTTCAAATTTGTTTTCAAAATAGGGATTTTGAAAATGACGAGAGTGATTTTGAAAATGACGAAAGTGATTTAGAAAATTTTAATCACTCCCTACTCTCTCTTAATCATCTCAGGTATGGATCAGTTTGCTAGTTTTGCACATAAATATTTAACACATTTCTTGTTCACTACTTTTCTTTTAGGAAAAAAAAAAAAAAGCTGTAGGTAACTTCCTCAACGTATGTTATGATATTTGATCCTATTATTATTTGGTACATGTTATATTCTAATGAACTATGGATTGTGTGTCATTCTTTAATTTCACTTTATACGATATATCGGTTTGTTACTTTTTTTTTTTATACACTAACGTCATTTTTAGGTGAATGCTTTTATATATTGTCTTACATGTTTTATTTTTTTCTTTCGTACGTTTGATTTGATTTTATTAGTCTTCTGTCTTTGTTGTCTCTCTTTCATCGATATTTATGTGAAGTTGTTTTAGTTTATTTTGCTTTCTGTATGTTAGTTTTGTATAAAATATTTAATGCATTTCTTGTTGTTGACTACTTTGGATAACACTTCTTGGATGGTAAGAGATGGGTTGATTTATTTTTCTATTATCAGAGCTGAATGCTATTATTGATTGTATTTTGTGTGTCATTTATTTTAGGGTTAAATGACAAATCTGCTGATAATATTTACAAGTAATAGCAAAATATCAGAGTCTATATGCGCTAGATCACGATATACCACTATCTGACAAATACTGGTCTATCACGATCTAACATATATAGACAGTGAAATTTTGCTATATTCGTAAATACTTTGGTTGGTTTTTGTATATTTGAAAAAAAAATTAATATATTTAATTTTTAAAATCAAATGTAGATTATCGTGTAAAATAATTAACGCAAAATAATAGCAAATATCACGTACTATCTACAATAGACATATAGAACTAGTATCTGACAGATTTAGTTTATCGCGATCTAACGCGGTCTATCGCCAGATTGACATGTGAAATTTTTTTTATATTTGTAAATATTTTGTTTCATTTTTCTATATTTGGAAACGCCATTTATTTTAATTATGTTTTAAATCAAATGTAGATTTTCTTTATAATTTGGGGTGAAAAAGTTATACCTTCTTTTTCTCTATATATTTTGTGACGGTTTTAGTTCCATCGTATTTGGTACATTAGATTTTGACGACTGCTTGTCCTATATGTTTTCTTTTTTCTTCGGTGTTTTGATTTTATTTGACAGATTGTAGATTGTTTTTCTATCTTTAGTTCTAGTTTTGTTTTTTTGTGGTTTTTATTTTCCTTTTTTTATTTTATTTATTTATTTGGTTATATTTTAGAATTAATTTTTCTTTTTAGTCGGTGGTTCAATTATTTCTTCATCCTCTGCAGTCTAATTTAATTTGATTTTTACTTATTTTTTATTTTATAGGATTTATTTTGGTAAATTGTTTTTCTACTTTTGCACCATGGGTTTTTGTTTTTTTAGCTTATTTTTTTCCTTTCAATGAAATGTTCAATTTTTTCTTCTAGAATTTATTTTGATACATTGTTCTTCCTCTATTTGCACTATGGGTTCTAATTTTGTGACCCTTTCTCTATTAAATTCCACAAAAGTGTCAAAAATGATTATACTTATTTGGTCCTATTTTATTTCTTTTTGCACCAAATGTTGAATTATTTTCACGGTGGTTGGTTTAATTTGTTCTTTGTGAGACATTCTTTTAGTTTTATTTTATTTTGTACCCATTGTTAATTTTATTGCGCTCTCTCTCTTTATTGTCCCTCTTTTATAGACATTTATGTGATGTTGTTTTAGTTTATTTTGTTCGTTGTAGGTACATTACTTTTCTAATGCTGTGTTGTTTGTTCAAGTTTTATGTATTTTTTTCTCTTTTCTATTTCATCGACTTTATGTCTCTTTTAATTTATTACTCTTTAGTTTTAGTTTTTGTATATTATTTTTGTAAACAATATTAATTTGTTAGTTTTGTAGGGAATATTTAATGCATTTCTTGGTTGATTACTTTGGATAACACTTTTTGTATGGTAAGAGAAGGGTGGTAATAGGTAACCAAGTTTTCTTCTTCTTCTTCTTCTTCTTCTTCTTCTTCTTCTTCTTCTTCTTCTTCTTCTTCGTCAGTGTTAATTAATCGCTTTAATTACCTTCTTCTTTTTGTTAATCTTCTGGTTAGTTTTATTCTTCCTTGTGGTTTAGGGTTTTTTCTATTGGCCTTTTTTACATCTTCATGATCATCATCTAGAAGCTAGCAATTTGAGTGAGAAATGGTTAGTTTTTAAATTTATTCCTCAATTACTTTTTAATTATGGACTAATTAGTTTTCTAATGTTGAACTAATTCTATAATTAGGCATACTTTGTGGAAGCCAAATTGCAGAACAAATTAAGGAACATCACATATAACTAATCTAGGTTTGTGTGAAGTGTG
The DNA here is from genome assembly GCF_027475165.1 of Benincasa hispida. Taxonomy (NCBI): domain Eukaryota; kingdom Viridiplantae; phylum Streptophyta; class Magnoliopsida; order Cucurbitales; family Cucurbitaceae; genus Benincasa; species Benincasa hispida. The sequence continues at coordinate 5,190 of NW_028326132.1, read as the reverse complement.
CCTAATTATGTGCACGAAATTACTAGACCTTTTATGTTATGATTCTAATTACTTTTAGGGTTTTCTAAATTTAGATTAAATATTATTGGGCTTTTTGGACCAAGGTGGGATTCATGCACAAACAAACCCATTTTCTCAACTTCTGTTACATCAGGTTTTTTTCTATTTCATTCTTCTTTTTTCAATATATTCTGGAATTTGCTCAAGTTTTGCGAGTTTTGTATATTTTCCCATGTTTTGGAAGAAGTTGTTTCTTTAAAAGTTTCAAAATTTTCTTACCAAAACATTTTCTCAAACGTTTTTCTTCCTTTTATTTCAAAAAGTCCCCTTCAAATTATCTTTTCAAACTTTTTTCTCAAAACTTTTTCTCTTTAACTTCTCGTGTTAAAAAGTTCTGCTAAAAATTTTAGGAAAAATATTCTTTTGGTCTCTATGTGTTGGGTCTAGTTTCTATTTGGTCCCCATGTTTCAAAATGTTCCACATTTCGTCATAAAGTTTTGGGTGTGGTTTCAATTGTGTCTCTAGGTTTCTAAATATAACAATTTTACCCTTGACATTTGAGTTTGTTTCGATTTGGTTTCTATATTTCAAGATCTTTACTTTTAACCACGATCTTTTACTAAATACTCATTTTGTTGTCCACAGTGTCTTTGTATAACATAAATTTGAAATTATTAATATAATTATAATCAATTAAGCTTCACTATTTTTCACCATATTTAAAATTTCACTCCATAGTTATTTCAAATTAATTAAGAGACAGTGACCAATGATTGGGAGTGAGTATTTAATGAAATATTGAAATTGAACGTGTAAAAGCTTGAGAGCTGGGGACCAAATTGAAATAAAGTTCAAACCTTAAGGGTAAAATTGTAATATTTTGACACGGGATTAAATTGAAACTAAATTCAAAATTTAAGAATTAAATGTGTAACATCTTTTAAACTTGAGAGTCGAATAGAAATTAGATCCATAGGGACCAAAAAGATATTTTTCCCAAAATTTTAAAAAAAGTTATTTTCACTTCAATTTTTTCTTTCAAGATGCCAAATTTAAAATATTATTCCTCTTCGTTTATTTCTCATTTTAAAGAAAACATTCCTAAACTATTTTCAAAATATTTTCTGACAAGTCTCTTCAAATTTGTTTTCAAAATATTTTGTTTCAAGATCACTTTCAATTCTTTTTTGTTTCGAGGGATTTTCAAAATGACGAGAGTGATTTCGAAAATGACGAAAGTGATTTGGACAATTTTAATCACTCCCTACTCTCTCTTAATCATCTCAGGTATGGATCAGTTTGCTAGTTTTGCACATAAATATTTAACACATTTCTTGTTCACTACTTTTCTTTTAGGGAAAAAAAAAAGCTGTAGATAACTTCCTCAACGTATGTTATGATATTTGATCCTATTATTATTTGGTACATGTTATATTCTAATGAACTATGGATTGTGTGTCATTCTTTAATTTCACTTTATATGATATATCGGTTGTTACTTTTTTTTTTTTATATACACTATCGTCATTTTTAGGTGAATGCTTTTATATATTGTCTTACATTTTTTATTTTTTTCTTTCGTACGTTTGATTTGATTTTATTAGCCGTCTGTCTTTGTTGTCTCTCTTTCATCGATATTTATGTGAAGTTGTTTTAGTTTATTTTTCTTTCTGTATGTTAGTTTTGTACAAAATATTTAATGCATTCCTTGTTGTTGACTACTTTAGATAACACTTCTTTGATGGTAAGAGATGGGTTGATTTATTTTTCTATTATCAGAGCTGAATTCTATTATTGATTGTATTTTGTGTGTCATTTATTTTAGGGTTAAATGACAAATCTGCTGATAATATTTACAAGTAATAGAAAAATATCAGAGTCTATATGCGCTATTTCACGATGGACCACTATCTGACAAATACTGGTCTATCACGATCTAACATAGATAGACAGTGAAATTTTGCTATATTCGTAATTACTTTGGTTGGTTTTTGTATATTTGAAAACAAAATTAATTATATTTAATTTTTAAAATCAAATGTAGAATTATGCTGAAAATATTAACAAATAAAAGCAAAATATCACCGTCTATCTGTGATAGATCGCCATAGACTATTATCTGACAGATATTAGTTTATCGCGATCTATCGCGGTCTATCACAGATAGACAGTGAAAATTTGTTATATTTGTGAATATTTTGTTTCATTTTTCTATATTTGAAAACGCCATTTATTTTATTTATGTTTTAAATCAAATGTAGATTTTCTTTATAATTTGGGGTGAAAAAGTTATACCTTCTTTTTCTCTATCTATTTTGTGACGGTTTTAGTTCCCTCGTATTTGGTAAATTAGATTTTGACGACTGCTTGTCCTATATGTTTTCTTTTTTCTTCGGTGTTTTGATTTTGTTTGACAGATTGTAGATTATTTTTCTGTCTTTAGTTCTAGTTTTGTTTTTTTGTGGTTTTTATTTTCCTTTTTTTATTTTATTTATTTATTTGGTTATATTTTAAAATTAATTTTTCTTTTTAGTGGATGGTTCAATTATTTCTTCATCCTCTGCAGTCTAATTTAATTTGATTTTTACTTATTTTTTATTTTATAGGATTTATTTTGGTAAATTGTTTTTCTACTTTTGCACCATGGGTTTTTGTTTTTTTAGCTTATTTTTTTCCTTTCAATGAAATGTTCAATTTTTTCTTCTAGAATTTATTTTGATACATTGTTCTTCCTCTATTTGCACTATGGGTTCTAATTTTGTGACCCTTTCTCTATTAAATTCCACAAAAGTGTCAAAAATGATTATACTTATTTGGTCCTATTTTATTTATTTTTGCACCAAGTGTTGAATTATTTTCACGGTGGTTGGTTTAATTTGTTCTTTGTGAGACATTCTTTTAGTTTTATTTTATTTTGTACCAATTGTTAATTTTATTGCGCTCTCTCTCTTTATTGTCCCTCTTTTATCGACATTTATGTGATGTTGTTTTAGTTTATTTTGTTCGTTGTAGGTACATTACTTTTCTAATGTTGTGTTGTTTGTTCAAGTTTTATGTATTTTTTTTCTCTTTTCTATTTCATCGACTTTATGTCTCTTTTAATTTATTACTCTTTAGTTTTAGTTTTTGTATATTATTTTTGTAAACAATATTAATTTGTTAGTTTTGTAGGGAATATTTAATGCATTTCTTGGTTGACTACTTTGGATAACACTTTTTGTATGGTAAGAGAAAGGTGGTAATAGGTAACCAAGTTTTCTTCTTCTTCTTCTTCTTCGTCAGTGTTAATTAATCGCTTTAATTACCTTCTTCTTCTTTGTTAATCTTCTGGTTAGTTTTATTCTTCCTTGTGGTTTAGGGTTTTTTCTATTGGCCTTTTTTACATCTTCATGATCATCATCTAGAAGCTAGCAATTTGAGTGAGAAATGGTTAGTTTTTAATTTTATTCCTCAATTACTTTTTAATTATGGACTAATTAGTTTTCTATTGTTGAACTAATTCTCTAATTAGGCATACTTTGTGGAAGCCAAATTGCAGAACAAATTAAGGAACATCACGTATATCTAATCTAGGTTTGTATGAAGTGTGCCTAATTATGTGCACGAAATTACTAGACCTTGTTTATTATGATTCTAATTACTTTTAGGGTTTTCTAATTTCAGATTAAATATTATTGGGCTTTTTGGACCAAGGTGGGATTCATGCACAAACAAACCCCAATTCTCAACTTCTGCTACATCAGGTTTTTTCTATTTCATTCTTCTTTTTTCAATATATTCTGGAATTTGCTCAAGTTTTGCAAGTCTTGTAAAAACTCTTAGTCAAAATATTTTCTCAAGTTTTGGAAGAAGTTGTTTCTTTAAAAGTTTCAAAATTTTCTTACCAAAACATTTTCTCAAACGTTTTTCTTCCTTTTATTTCAAAAAGTCCCCTTCAAATTATCTTTTCAAACTTTTTTCTCAAACCTTTTTCTCTTTAACTTCTCGTGTTAAAAAATTCTGCTAAAAATTTTAGGAAAAATATTCTTTTGGTCTCTATGTGTTGGGTCTAGTTTCTATTTGGTCCCCATGTACAAAATGTTCCACATTTCGTCATAAAGTTTTGGGTTTGGTTTCAATTGTGTCTCTAGGTTTCTAAATATAACAATTTTACCCTTGACATTTGAGTTTGTTTCGATTTGGTTTCTATATTTCAATATCTTTACTTTTAACCACGATCTTTTACTAAATACTCATTTTGTTGTCCATAGTGTCTTTGTATAACATAAATTTAAAATTATTAATATAATTATAATCAATTAAGCTTCACTATTTTTCACCATATTTAAAATTTCACTCCATAGTTATTTAAAATTAATTAAGAGACAGTGACCAATGATTGGGAGTGAGTATTTAATGAAATGTTGAAATTGAACGTGTAAAAGCTTGAGAGCTAGGGACCAAATTGAAATAAAGTTCAAACCTTAAGGGTAAAATTGTAACATTTTGACACGGGATTAAATTGAAACTAAATTCAAAATTTAAGAATTAAATGTGTAACATCGTTTAAACTTGACAGTCGAATAGAAATTAGATTCATAGGGACCAAAAAGATATTTTTCCCAAAATTTTAAAAAAAGTTATTTTCACTTCAATTTTTTCTTTCAAGATGCCAAATTTAAAATATTATTCCTCTTCGTTTATTTCTCATTTTAAAGAAAATATTCCTAAACTATTTTCAAAATATTTTCTGACAAGTCTCTTCAAATTTGTTTCAAAATATTTTGTTTCAAGATCACTTTCAATTTTTTTTTGTTTCGAGGGATTTTCAAAATGACGAGAGTGATTTTGAAAATGACGAAAGTGATTTGGACAATTTTAATCACTCCCTACTCTCTCTTAATCATCTCAGGTATGGATCAGTTTGCTAGTTTTGCACATAAATATTTAACACATTTGTTGTTCACTACTTTTCTTTTAGGAAAAAAAAAAAAACTGTAGATAACTTCCTCAACGTATGTTATGATCTTTGATCCTATTATTATTTGGTACATGTTATATTCTAATGAACTATGGATTGTGTGTCATTCTTTAATTTCACTTTATATGATATATCGGTTTGTTACTTTTTTTTTTTTTTTATACACTAAAGTCATTTTTAGGTGAATGCTTTTATATATTGTCTTACATGTTTTATTTTTTTCTTTTGT
>NW_028326131.1:0-36948 GCF_027475165.1 Benincasa hispida | reverse complement strand
TCTCCTTGTACTTCAGTATCTAGTTGAGTGGATGCCTTCTCCTTGTACTTCAACATCGCATTTTACCAAAACTATTTATAAACAACTTTTCTATTTAAAGCATGTATAGTATAACATATATACAACATGGCTCTAAAGATGGTAACGCATGCTGGATAAAATCAGTACATATACATATGTAAATAGTTTTTCTACAATATGTATGTGTTCAAATCACAATTCAAACTTGCTTAGAAACCACTTTAGAAAACTAGTAGGCATGAGAATTATTTTCGCAAACATGCTTTCTGTAAAACGTTTGTAATCAAAACAGTTTAAAAACATTTTAGTTCGAAAACATTTTAGCCACTCACCTCGAACTCTTAGGAACTTTTAACTCTAGTAGCTCCTCGGGTCCCTTTTTCACCCCTAGACCCCTAGAATCCAGATTCAAATTAAAACTTAGATTACTTATAGTTCCGAAACTTATTTGAAAATACCTCCATCTACAAGTGTATTCTAAAATGACTTAGGAATCTTACCCTAAAGTTTCAGCTTAGAATTTCTCATGGTTTGGCCGTAATCTCAAAATCTTCGAGACTGGCTCAGACTGATCCGACAGTCTGACCCTTCTGCCTTCTTCTCAACCTCCAGCCCAGTTCCTTTGAGCCTTTTCCTTCGAAAGCCCTACTCTGAAAACTAGACTTCCAGAGTTTTCAGATGGTTTTGGAATCACTCCAAACGCACGAGTATATTGGAAGATCTCCTCGTCCAAAGTTGACACATTCCTTTAAACCCTCACTGCCTTCTACTTTCTCTACGAAATTTATGATTTTTGTGTGATTTGAAAATTAAATCCCAACTCCCTATTTATCGGCGTTCAAATTGCTCGTGGGATTGACAGCACCTACTTGGCTGCATGACCAAATGTTTAATCCTCCCTTTATCAACGTAAGTTGACTTCACCTTGGTTCAATGTGTTCTTCCCAAATGCATCCAATACAATTTCTTAGGGTTTAAGAATTTCTCTTAATCGGACACCTAGATTTTAATTGATGTTTGCCCTTACGTCTTCAAGCTTTGTTTATATTCAAATTAGGATTTTTACATGCATAATCCACCCCAACGCGTCCAAATACATAGGTGAGGCGTGGGCGTGACGTTCGAATCGGACAAAGCAAGGCTAACAAATAGGCACTCTCGCTCTTTCCGCTCTCGGCAGTGTCGATCTTTCCCGTTTTCTCACTGGTCTCGCTCTCTTCACTCTCGCTCTCTCTAGCAATCTCGTTGGTTAGCTCTCTCCAATCTCGTTGGTCTCACTCTCTCCACTCTCGCTCTCTCCAGCTTTCTCGCTTCTCTCGCTCTCTCCCATCTTCTATCCAATCTCGCTCTCTCCCATTTCCTCTCCAATCTCGCTGGTCCCAATCTCAATGATCTCACTCTCAACGATCTCGCTCTTAGCTACTGCGATCATTGTTCTCCGTACACGTTTGCTCACCACTTTATGATACTTTTACACGGATTTTCCAATTTTTTCCAAAGTAATTTCCCATATTTTTCGCATTTCACATAAATTCCATTTTTTCCTCAGTCCTTCAGCCATAACGCATTTCACATAACTTCTCTATATTTAGCCGAAATTTCACAAACTCAATTTCCATATTATTCCACACTAGTTCAACCTACTTATTATTTTTCCCCAACTTTCCCAACTCAATTCCATATTTTTTTTTCTTTTCAAATCCCCATTCTTTCTTCACCATTTCATACTAACTTTCTCATCAATCTACTCAACTTATTTATACAAATTTAAATAGGGACACACAATTAAGTGGAAAATTAAGACAATTTAAATAAGAAAACACACTTAAGTGTAAAATTGGGATTCGGGGTTCACAGTACATTTATTCAGATACCTTCCTTACCTTCAGTATCCCTATACATTATGTTTAGAAATACCAACGTATGTACTTTTGCAACCTTAGGTATTTAAAACATAGTACGTCAAGCTTCATTCAACCTTACCTTTAACCCTAACGCATGTTTCATACTTTGTGAAATAAGTTGGCATAAAACATATTGAACTAGCATGTAAAACCACTAGCATGCATTAGACATAGAAAACATACTTGGAAAACTCATATATTAGTAAACATCACGCGTTGATAAACATTCATAAGCATTAGAATTTCAAACTATCCTTCTAGTCTAGAAAAATATACGACTGCCTTTATCCTTAGTTGAGAGTGAACTACTAGTTTTAACCCTCAACGTCAACCTTAGTCGGGGAGAACCCCTTTCGCTCAGTCCCTCGACGTTATATTACCTACGTGCACATGATTATAACTGAGTACCATCGTACCTTATGTACCTGACTAGGATACCTTCACATTGTCCTTCAGTATCCTCAGGTACTTGACTAGGATACATTCTCATTGTCCTTCAGTATTCTCAGGTACTTGACTAGGATACCTTCTCATTGTCCTTCAGTATCCTTAGGCACTTCTGCTCAGATACCTTTTCAAAGGTCCTTCAGTATCGAGCTGCTAAGATACCTTCTCAAATGTCCTTCGGTATCAAGTTGGTCCGGTACCTTCTCGAATGTCCTTCGGTACCTAGTTGGTCAGATACCTTCTCGAATGTCCTTCGGTATCTGGTTGGGCGGATACCTTCTCAAATGTCCTTCGGTATTTAGTTGGGCATACCTTCTCAAATGTCCTTCGGTATTGCGTTTTAAGTAAAACTACTCATTAACATTTAGTTGAACACTAAGACTTAGTGCTCAAATCATCATACTAGTTCATCATAAAAAATGGAGTTACTTAAACATGCTGAAAGTATTTGGACAAAATAACATATTTAAATCATATCAATTCCATGGAAAACATGCTTTACTTAGCATGAGAAACAGTTTCACAAACACGTTGCTTGGCATTTCATTTAAACACTTAGCATGAGAAATATCTTCAAGAAATCACAGTTTCTAAATCATTAAAACAGTAAGTCATCACATAGTCACTCACAGCTCGTTGGCCTCTTAACGGGTTATACGCCTCTTCTAGCTCTTCTTTGATTGAAAGAACATAATTCCCAGTTAAACTACTTAGAATTCTTAGCAAAATACCTCAAATAGTTCATTTACTAATGGAACTTTTATCAACAAAATCAGCATGACTAGCGAGAAAATCATCATGAGCGAGATCATCCCTATGAGCGAGATTTACCATTCCTAGCGAGATTTATCATTCCCAGCGAGATTTGGCACTTTCCAGCGAGAATTAACGCAAAACCAGCTAGATTTACCATTCTTTTCTTTGTTTTTATGTGAAAAAATTATCATTATTTTAAAATCTTTTTTTCTTTTTCTCTTTTTCTTTTGTTCTTATTGCCATTAATCTTTTATAATTTTAAGGCTATGAGTACCAAAGGTTAAAAATATCTTCTCTTCTTTAGTGATGAAATGTACCGAGATTTGTAATATGATTTCTTTCCTTTCGTGAATTTCGAGGCAGGTATTTTATCTCAATTAAACGATAGTGAATATTATGAAAGTAATAATTTAATTGCTAAATTTTAGTGGGTAATGTATTTAAGGGTAATTGTTTTAAATGGTAAAACTCTTGAAAATATTTTTAGTATAACAAAATATTACTGTCTATCAGTGATAGATCGCGATAGACATCTATCAATGGACGACAGATCACGATGGACATCAATCTCGTGATCTATCACTGATAGATAGTAACGAGTTGTTATATTTGTAAATAAGTTGGTTCATTTTCCTTTATTTGAAAACACCTCATGATTTTGTCTCTATATTTTTTGTTTTATAATAATTTAGTACTTGTATTTTGAAATTTGTAATGATGTCATCTGTATCTTGAACAATCGTTATGTATTTAAAAGTGTATAGACTAAGGGGCGTTTGGGGCAAAGAGTTGATTATTATAGTCCTAGGTTATTATAGTTAAGTTATAATAGTTTGTGTTTGGGGTATAGATTATATTAGCTTGATTTATAATAGTATGTGTTTGAAGTGTAAACTATTTTAATTTGTGAAAGAAATAGTAAACACTGTAGCAATGAATAAAAAGCTATGAATGTGAAATAGTAAAAGCCATAATAAATAGTAAATACTATAGAAAATGAGGGTTTAGAAATAATATTGACTGTAACTAATTGGGGAATACAAAATAGTATTTACTTTAGTAGTTATTATAATCTTAGGATAGTCTTCGCCCCAAACACACTATAAATTGTTACATACTAAAGATCAAGAGACTAAATTTTTCCTTTCCATAAATATTCATGATTAAGAATATTTGTTTTAACTTTTAAGAGTGTGAATGCTTTGAGTTGTTAGCTTTTCAGGTTACTATTTTTATCGATGTCACTTCTGGAGATCTAATTAAACATATTCTATGATGTCGTGTTCTGCATGTGACATCTGAATATCATGAAATCAATGTTCTTATCGTATCTTTTGAAACCGACGCACTAGATATGTAACTTACGTCATTTTTGACTTGTTTAGAAGGTCAATTATTAAAATATCATATCATTATTGTCAATGAAAGTATTACATATGATCAACTATTTATCAATATTAATAAACATAGAAGGATAATATACAGATAATCATTAATTTTCTCTTAATAATTATTAAATTGTTATCTCTTTCAAATAAAGTAAAACAACATGACGGGATGGTCCTCGTCGGGGCCATTGACGACGGCAAAGGCGAAAACGCCGCAGAGAGTGGTGAGTTCACTTACTTTCTTTAACAATCCGAGCCTTCGTTTCTTGAAACTAGCTTTTCTTGCATTATCGCTTGCAATCCAAACCAACTTCACTTTCTTCCTCGTCATCGAGGCTCTCTCTGTCTTTCTTGTTCTTCTTGTTCTTTCTGGACTCTGATTTTAAGGTGCAACAATGGAGTTTATTTATAAGCCTTGGGGTTAAACTTTTTATTTTTATTTTTCTTTTTCTAAGTTTTTTTTTATTGTCTTGGTAAATGAATTACTAGGGGCATTTTTGTCCTTTAGTAACTAGTGGTAATTAAAGATGAAAAATACCCCACTGCATCCTGCACTCCACCTATCTTTCTGTAGCCACCCAATAGTCCAATCACAGTTTACCATATGATTAGAAAAGTTGTATCAGTATGAAAATTATTCAGATATTTCTGGGTCTATATCTATCTTTGTGCTTCCACCAAATTATCTTATCATAATTTGTTACGTGATAAATTCTTTTTATATCTTTATTTAAATATTTTAATTCTTATTGTGTGCGATGAAAGTGAGATGCATAGAAATAGGATACATCCAAATCTTAATCACCAAGTATTGCTCATTATGTTTTATTTCATGGAAAGTCATATTTAGGTTCAATGGATTGCATTTATCCTATTTCAACATTTCAAAATCACAAAACAAAAAAAATCAAAAATATATTTTGGGAAAAAAAAGTTTGTCACATCACAAACCGATGAACCATACAAAAATGTATACATCCTAAACCACATCCTTTTTATTAGTCTTACTTCATCATAGAAAATAAATAATTCAATATAGATATATGAGTAATATTTGAGTGCAGCCACAAGACTATACTCATCTCCATGCACACGTTGATACTTGAGTGAGTTTTACAAAAATGAGTACAACACGGGATGCACCCAAGTTTGTATATATGTATATATGAGAAGAGTTGATCGTGTGACAAACTATTTTTTTTTTTTTTTGACAATATGTGGGGTAGGGCAGTCGAATCTCTCACTTTGAGGATAATAATACAAACACTTTGCAAGTTGAAGCTATGTTCATTTTGACAAATTATAGTCAGACGATAAAGTGAGCTACACAAAGTTGGCTATGGATGCAAATTTTTCTTAAGGATGGATGAAAAGTACTGTAAAAAGATTAGAAGAAAACAAACACAATTTTCAAAGCCCAAAATCCAAAACAAACTAATTATTAACCAAAACCTAAATTTCATGTTTAATTATAAGCAAAATTTGTGTAGCCTATATAATTAAACTCCTTTAGACAAATCATGAAATCTACCAAACCTTACTTGAAAAAAAAAAAAAGAAAAAGAAAAATAAATAGAATATATCACAAAAGCTATACAAAATTCAAACCCTACAAAGTTATAAAAAAAAAAAAAGAAAGAAATTTAAACAATTTATTTTCGAAATAAAAATTCATATTTTTGTCAGTCAACATTGGAATTGTGATTGGTGAATGAAGATGAGTTGTCAAAAGGTAAATCTGGAATAGTAGGGGTAGTTATATAGCAATTAACCCAAAATTAAATATTACTATATCATTATGAGTTGTCATTTTGACTAAAAACGAACTTTATTATTATTTATTATGCCAAAAATATATATTTATATATTATATTAGGTGTGAAATGGGAATTACGGTTAAGTTTGCATTGATATTTGAGACAATTGGTTGAACTATTGCTTTTTTCTTTTCTTTGTTTTTATGTGAAAAAATTATCATTATTTTTAAATTTTTTTATTATCTATTATTACATTTTCTTTTTCTCTTTTTCTTTTGTTCTTATTGCCATTAATCTTTTATAATTTTAAGGCTATGAGTACCAAAGGTTAAAATATCTTCTCTTCTTTAGTGATGAAATGTACCGAGATTTGTAATATGATTTCTTTCCTTTCGTGAATTTCGAGGCAGGTATTTTATCTCAATTAAACGATAGTGAATATTATGAAAGTAATAATTTAATTGCTAAATTTTAGTGGGTAATGTATTTAAGGGTAATTGTTTTAAATGGTAAAACTCTTGAAAATATTTTTAGTATAACAAAATATTACTGTCTATCAGTGATAGATCGCGATAGACATCTATCAATGGACGACAGATCACGATGGACATCAATCTCGTGATCTATCACTGATAGATAGTAACGAGTTGTTATATTTGTAAATAAGTTGGTTCATTTTCCTTTATTTGAAAACACCTCATGATTTTGTCTCTATATTTTTTGTTTTATAATAATTTAGTACTTGTATTTTGAAATTTGTAATGATGTCATCTGTATCTTGAACAATCGTTATGTATTTAAAAGTGTATAGACTAAGGGGCGTTTGGGGCAAAGAGTTGATTATTATAGTCCTAGGTTATTATAGTTAAGTTATAATAGTTTGTGTTTGGGGTATAGATTATATTAGCTTGATTTATAATAGTATGTGTTTGAAGTGTAAACTATTTTAATTTGTGAAAGAAATAGTAAACACTGTAGCAATGAATAAAAAGCTATGAATGTGAAATAGTAAAAGCCATAATAAATAGTAAATACTATAGAAAATGAGGGTTTAGAAATAATATTGACTGTAACTAATTGGGGAATACAAAATAGTATTTACTTTAGTAGTTATTATAATCTTAGGATAGTCTTCGCCCCAAACACACATAAATTGTTACATACTAAAGATCAAGAGACTAAATTTTTACTTTCCATAAATATTCATGATTAAGAATATTTGTTTTAACTTTTAAGAGTGTGAATGCTTTGAGTTGTTAGTTTTTAGGGTTACTATTTTTATCGATGTCACTCCTGGAAATCTGATTAAACATATTCTATTACAGTATGATGTCGTGTTCTGGATGTGACATCTGAATATCATGAAATCAATGTTCTTATTTTATCTTTCGAAACCGACGCACTAGATATGTAACTTACGTCATTTTTGACTTGTTTAGAAGGTCAATTATTAAAATATCATATTATTATTGTCAATGAAAGTATTACATATGATCAACTATTTATCAATATTAATAAAGATTGTAAGGATAATATACAGATAATCATTAATTTTTTCTTAATAATTATTAAATTGTTTTCTCTTTCAAATAAAGTAAAACAACATCAATCTACAGATTTAATATATATATTTATATATATGATCATTTCAAATTATCCATAATATTATTTAAAAAGAAATATTCCTCAAATACTTTTGAAGAATAAGCCAAAAGAAGAATAATTAAATCCAAAATATTACAATACAACTCTCACAGTTTCACGTCTCACTAGTTTCCGGAATTGCATGCATGACAGGCCACATGGAAGATTTTTAAATCTATACATATGTGTGTCAGGGATATTCATGAAACATGTTTGATCATGTTGTCTTTAATCTATTTTGGAGAAATTTTCATTTTAAATTATACCTATTTAAATCTTGAACTTTCATAAATTTATCGATTAATCATATTTTTTAAGATTTGGTTTGAAAAATATTGTAAAAATTATATAATTCCGTTTTAAATTTATCTTCTAAATTATTATAAGTGAATCAATTATTAAGACCCTTTATTAAGATTACATTTGAAAATTGTCGATGCATTTTATTCTTATAGGTGTATAGGCTTTTCAAGATGTTGTATTAATAAAATAGATGATTAAACTTGATGCATGGACTGGTCCTCGTCGGGGCCATTGACGACGGCAAAGGAGAAAACGCCGCAGAGAGTGGTGAGTTCATTTACTTTCTTTAACAATCTGAGCCTTCGTTTCTTGAAACTGGCTTTTCTTGCATTATCGCTTGCAATCCAAACCAACTTCACTTTCTTCCTCGTCATCAAGGCTCTCTCTGTCTTTCTTGTTCTTCTTGTTCTTTCTGGACTCTGTTTTTAAGGTGCAACAATGGAGTTTATTTATAAGCCTTGGGGTTAAACTTTTTATTTTTATTTATCTTTTTCTAAGTTTTTTTATTCTCTTGGTAAACAAATTACTAGAGGCATTTTTGTCATTTAGTAACTAGTGGTAATTAAAGATGAAAAATACCCCACTGCATCCTGCATTCCACCTATCTTTCTGACCCAATAGTCCAATCACAGTTTACCATATGATTAGAAAAGTTGTATCAGTATGAAAATTACTCAGATATATCTGGGTCTATATCTATCTTTGTGCATCCACCAAATTATCTTATCATAATTTGTTACGTGATAAATTCTTTTTATATCTTTATTTAAATATTTTAATTCTTATTATGTGTGATGAAAGTAAGATGCATAGAAATAGGATACATCCAAATATTAATCACCAAGTATTGCTCATTATATTTTATTTCATGGAAAGTCATATTTAGGTTCAATGGATTGCATTTATCCTATTTCATCATTCCAAAATCACATAACAAAAAAATAAAAAAATAAAAAATATATATTGGGAAAAAAAGTTTGTCACATCACAAACCGATGAACTATACAAAAATGTATACATCCTAAACCACATCCTATTTATTACTCTTACTTCACCATAGAAAATAAATAATTCAATTATATGAGTAATATTTGAGTGCAGCCACAACACTATACTTATCTCCATGCACACGTTGATACTCGAGTGAGTTTTACAAAAATGAGTACAACACGGGATGCATCCAAGTTTGTATATACATATATATGAGAAGAGTTGATCGTGTGACAAACTATGATTTTTTTTTTTTTGACAATATGTGGGGCAGGGGAGTCGAATCTCTCACTTTGAGGATAATAATACAAACACTATGCCAGTTGAAGCTATGTTCATTTTGGCAAACTATAGTTGGATGATAGAGTGAGCTACACAAAGTTGGCTATGAATGTAAATTTTTCTTTAAGATAAATGAAAATTACTGTAAAAAGATTAGGAGAAAACAAACACAATTTTCAAAGCCCAAAATCCAAAACAAACTAATTAATAACCAAAACCTAAATTTGATGTTTAATTATAAGCAAAATTTGTGTAGCCTATATAATTAAACTCCTTTAGAGAAATCATTAAATCTACCAAACCTTACTTGTAAAAAAAATAAAGAAAAAGAAATAGAATATATCACAAAAGCTATAAATATTCAAACCATACAAAGTTTAAAAAAAATATATTTATTTTTTAACTTTTAAGAATATTTATTACTTTTAAGAATATTTATTTTAACTTTTAAGAGTGTGAATGCTTTGAGTTGTTAGATTTTAAGGTTTCTATTTTTATTGATGTCACTTCTGGAAATCTGATTAAACATATTCTATTATAGTATGATGTCGTGTTCTGCATAAGACATCTGAATATCATGAAATCAACATTCTTATCGTATCTTTCAGAACTAACGTACTAGATATGTAATTTATGTCATTTTTGACTTTATTAGAAGGTCAATTATGAAAATATCATATCATTATTGTCGATGGAAGTAATACATATGATCAACTATTTATGATATATTTCAACATTAATAAACATAGTAAGGATAATACATAGATAATCGTTAATTTTTTTCTTAATAATTATTAAATTTTGTTTCATACCATTATTTTCTCTTTCAAATAAAGTAAAACATCATCAATCCACAGATTTAGTAAATATATATTTATATATATGATAATTTCAAATTATCCATATTATTATTTAAAAAGAATAATCCTCAAATTCTTTTGAAGAATAAGCCAAAAGAAGAATAATTAAATCCAAAATATTACAACTCTCACAGTCTCACGTCTCACCGGTTTCCGGAAATGTATGCATGACAGACCACGTGGAAGATTTTTAAATCTATACATATGTGCGTGAGGCTAGCTATTCAAGAAAAATGTGAAATCATGTTGTCTATAATCCATTTTTGAGAAATTTTCATTTTACATCCCTTAAATTATACCTATTTAAATCTTGAATTTTATAAATTTACCGATTAATCGTCTCTTTTTAGATTTGATTTAAAAAATATTGTAAGAATTATATAATTTTTTTTAAAAAATTTATCTTTTAAATTATTATAAGTGAATCAATTATTTAACTCTTTATTAAGATTACATTTGAAAATTGTCGATGCATCATTATTATACGTGTGTAGACTTTTCGAGATGTTGAATTAATAAAATAGATGATTAAACTTGATGTATGGACACTTTTCAAAAGAAGTTTTAGATGAGAGTCTAAATTGATTTGTTTATGAAAGTTTAGGAGTTTAGTTGATAAAATTATATGTATCACACGATATTTACCTAGAAAGAACGTAATGAAGGGTGTAAAATTGATATATCTACGAAAATTTAGGATTTAAATTGATATAATTTTTGTTTAGAGTTTAATTTAGTGTTTTCTTTTCTAATTTAAAAAGAAAAATTGGTTTTTGTTTGGCATGCAATAAATAAATATGATATAGTTTGTTTTAATAATTATCATTGATTTTTAAAAGTTAGACAATTTAACAAATTTTATTATGGCATTCCATCTCAGAGAGTTTGCACCAATGGTACTTATTCGACCTAAATTCTTTTTATAAAAAAAGTATGTTTTGTGAAGATTTGAAACGTCTTCTTCATTATTCTTTAAATGAACAACTACACGTGAAAAGTTGACTCCCATAGGTAAAGTGTAACACATAAATTTACTAAAAATATAAAGGCAATATGTATAGGTAAAGAGTTTCTCCTAATAACATTTTTTTTCATATATAGGATAAATTTATAAATGTAATATATGAATGGATATTAACACGACACTAATGAATCAATATATCTTCTAGGCATAACAAACTTTGAGACCCATTCATTATAACAAAAAATAAAATATAAAGTTTCTAACTCAACAAAAATTTATCTCAAACATTATTTTAGCTTTCTCAAACTTCATCATAAAAACAAATAAGTGAGGAAAAAAGTCTTAAAACGTGCTTTAACACCTAATGAAAATTATTTTTTTCTTAAATAATAAACACTTTAAAAAAAAAAATCAAATCATTCTAATTCTTTAACTCCTTGATTTGATTATGGGTCTTAACAAATTGATCATATTCATTCATATGTATTTTCATAATCTATTGACTTTGCCCTACTTTTTATTATTTATTTATTTCCTCTAATTTAGTTGTTTCTTACATGCATGTATTTGCTCTCATTCTCAATACCCTATACCTTTTTCAACCATAACAAATTTTTGAAAAACCATTTATTATTTTTCAAAATTTTGCTTAGTTTTTTTTAAAAAGAAAATTATTTCAAATAGTAAAATTGTTGAAAATATTTACAAGATGGAACAAAATTTTAGAACTATCAATGGTAGACGCTGATAGATACTAATAGAAATATATCAGTGTCTATCATTGATAGATCTAAAATTTGCTATATTTTGTAAACATTTTTATTTATTTTTCTATATTCGAAAATAACCATTTTTTAAATTAAAAAAAAAAAAGAAATCAATGGGTAGAAAAGTGTTTATTAAATTTAATTTTAAAAATCGAAAATTATAAATTAAATTGGTAGGTCTTAATGCTTTTTCTTTTCTTTTCTTTTCTTTTCTTTTTTTTTTTTTTTACTTTTTAGATTTTGAAAATCAAATCTTAAGAATACTACTTTCATTTATTTCTTTTTTAAAATTGGCTTAGTTTTTTTTTTTCTTTTTGAAGTTAAATAACAAAACAAAGAAATTAATATATAGAAGAATGTTTACTAAGCTTAACTGTAAAAAATGAAAGATCCAAAATCAAATTGGTATAAAAAAATTTATTTATTTATTTATTTATTGAATTCTTAGATTTTGAAAATCAAATGAAATGCTACTTCCACTTATTTCTTTCTTTAATTTTGTTATCTACTTTAAAATCAAAAAAATAAAAGTTTATTTCTTTTTTAAAAAAAATGTTTCAGAAAGTTGACTATGAATCCCTATATTTTATAAGATAGATGAAAATCATCGTAAAGAAATTAGAGAAAGTTGACTTAGGCGACTTAGTCTTAATCCTGAGTATATTATGAACTCTTGTTCACGAGGAATTTTCCTCTGATTTGCGTGGGTGAAGGTGGCCAATTCGCTGACCCAATATGCCTACTATTTTGGGGATAATAAAACAGAGTGGGGAGTTGGGAACATAATAGTACAAGATAGAATTCACTCCTTCCCTCTTTGAGGGTAAGTAGATGAGTGTTCTCTCAAGTGGTGTCTCTAGAACTTGAACAAAGGACTCTACCCTCTCATTGACACACCGAAGGTTAAAACGGTAATTTGACCTAGTTGGAGTTACAAACACACGTAAAGGACTACTTGTTAGAATTGGTACTATATTCATGGACACAGAAATATATCTTGCTAGTATTAGTCTATATCCATTGACATAGAAATATATCTATAATGGGAAGACTGCAGCTGTGGGTCTATAGTGAAGTGTTGATGAATTCTCTCTGTGCTATAAATGCTGACCTTTGCAAATGAGGGGATCTTCTAATAGAGCTCCTTGATGGGCTTCATGGGCTTGGGCCTGGCCTTGATTGGCCATGGGTCTGACTTTTGGAAGTAATTTAATTGGACTTAAGCCTGGTCTTTAGGCCCAATTAACTGGGCTTAGGCCTATTTTTACATTTTAGGCCCATCTTAAGCCCATATTTGGGTGCCCAACGTCCAAATTATAACGTCAAATTGGTCGAAATTAATTTTACTCAATCAACGTCTGCGACGAAAACACAGAATTTATCATCAATTTTAATTTGAGACACATGCCAACTCTTAATTGGTCACAAATTTGACGATTTCAGAATTTTGTCATTTCACACGAATATGATGTAAGCAAAATGTCAAAAACCCCTAATTTTGAAAAATAAGACATACAATCGTATTTTCACTTCAATTTTAGGTCATCCATCCATCGGACCTTAAAATCATAGAGTTCGAAAATCCAAATATTAAGAAAATAACTTAGACCAATATATATATAGGTGTGTGTGTGTGTGTGTTTAAACATTAAAATAAAGAATTCATAAAGTAAAACTTGTAACATTTATATCCCCATGGTTTAATCACGACCCTAGTGTTGTAACAAGACAAACAATACCCAATGAAAGGGATAATTAATTTGTTTTTACCATAGTGGGCCCACCATTTGTAACTGAATTAGAAAAAAACAATATTAGCTTTGTTCAAATACTCTTCTCTTTTGTGAATTTTATGCTCTCTAATCTTATCTTCAACTTCCAACACATCCTTATCTTCTCTTTCCTTGCTTTTTTATTTTTTTATTTTACCCTTTTCGTTAGACAATGGTAGGGTCTAGATTATCCATAATCGATTTTAAAAATGGTAATTGATGTTTTATCTACATAATTATATTAAAATTAATAGACCATTTTTTTAAATTTATTTTCAATAGATTCACTTTCTCCCAACTATCGGCAAGTTTATATTTGGTGACAAATTAGGAATATTTTCTAATGAATACGTTTGGAAGAAATTTTAGAATGTTCGAAATTACGTATCTTTTAAAATAGTGATTGTTTGGTAATGGTGTATATAGGTAAAGCCCACAGTTATTTAGACCTCGTTCGATAACTATTTAATTTTTTAAAAGTTAGACTCGTTTTCTTCAAATTTCTTTATCATAGTTTTTGTTTTTTCCAACAACAACAAAATATTTGAATTGTTAACAAAATTATTTTAAAAAATATATATTTCTGTTTTAATTTTTAAAATTTGACTTGATTTCTTAAAACAATACTAAAAAGTAAATAAAGCAAACAAAGAAATCAATGAATAAAAGTAGTTCTGTAAGTTTAATTCTTAAAAATCAAAATTTAACATAAAATGTAAATAGTTATCATTTGCCTTAATAATTTCTAGTCAATGAAGATTGATTTTTCGGTCAAGTGATTGACCAAGAAGAACGTGAAAAAAATACTAATTTCTTAGATTTTTTTTTGGAGTGATGTGAAGATTATAAAACCAATTTTAAAACTAAATGCCAATAATTCAAAATCACATTTGATTACTTTTTAAGATGAAAACATTAAAATGAATCATCACAAAAAATAATTTTATAAAATCATTTAAATAATTATAATATGTGGAGTGGAGGACTCTAATCTTCAACTCTAAAATTAAAAAAAAAAAAAAATAGAATTTTTATGCTGTTGAGTCATGTTCACCAAACTCATTTTTCTTCTATTTCAAAAATTTATCTCAAAGATGATTTTAACTTTCTCAAACTTCATCATAAAAACAAATAGGTGAGGAAAAAAAAAGTCTTAAAACATGCTTTTACACCTAATAAAAATTATTTTTTCTTAAACATTAAACACTTTTAAAAAAAAAATTCAAATCATTCTAATTCTTTAACTCCTTGATTTGATTATAGGTCTTAACAAACCGATCATATTCATTCATATACATTTTCATAATCTATTGACTTTACCCTATTTTTTATTATTTATTTATTTCCTCTAATTTAGTTGTTTCTTACATGCATATATTTTCTCTCATTCTAAATAACCTTTACCCTTTTAAACCTTAACAAATTTTTACAAAATTAGCTTAGCTTTTTTTTAAAAGAAAATTATTTCAAATTATAAAATTGTTGAAAGTATTTACGAGATGGAACAAAATTGCTGATAGATACTAGTTGACATTTATCAGTGTCTATCAGTGACATTGATAGATGAATCTATCAATGTCACTGATAGACATAGATAGAAGTCTATCAGCATCTATCATTGATAGTTTTAAAATTTTTCTGTATTTTGTAAATATTTTAATTTATTTTTATATATTTGAAAACAACCATTTTTTAAATTTAAATAACAAAAAAATAAAATCAATGGGTAGAAAAGTATTTATTAAATTTAATTTTTTAAAAAAATTATAAATTAAATTGGTAGGTCTTAATCTTTTTTCTTTTTCTAATCGACTTAGTTTTTTTTTTTTTTTTGAAGTTAAATAACAAAAAAAAAAAGAAATTAATATGTAGAAGAATGTTTACTAATCTTAATTGTAAAAAATGAAAGATCCAAAATCAAATTGGTATGAAAAAAGGGTTTTAGTTATTTATTTATTTATTGAATTCTTAGATGTTGAAAATCAAATGAAACGCTACTTCCACTTATTTATTTCTTTATTTTTGTTATCTACTTTAAAACAAAAAAAAAAAGTTTATTTCTTTTTTAAAAAATTGTTTTAGAAAGTTAACCATGAATCTGTATATTTTATAAGATAGATGAAAATCATCGTAAAGAAATTAGGGAAAGTTGACCTAGGCGACTTAGTCTTAATCCTTAGTATATTATGAACTCCTTTTTGTGAGGGATTGTCATTTGATTTACATGGGTGAGGGTGGCCAGTTCGCTAACCCAATATGCCTATCATTTTGGGATGAGACCGAGTGGGGAGTTGGGAACATAATAATACAAGATGTAATTCACTTATTACCTCTTTGAGATTAAGTAGATGAGTGTTGTTCATTAGCGGAGCACTGGTACTTAAGGAGTCAGAGGTAACCCAAGGGTAAAATAGTAATTTGACCCAGTTGGAGTTACGAACATGCTGCTTGCTGGAGTGTAGTTGTAGGTCTTTACTGGGTGTTGATGAATTATCTCTGGCTCTCGAAATGTAGAAATGCTGACCTTTGCAAATGAGGGAGCTTCTCAATTTATAGAGCTCCCTAATGGGCTTCATGGGTTTGGGCCTAACCTTTGGGCCTAATTTAATTGGACTTGAGTCTGGCCTTTGGGATTAATTAATTGGACTTAAGCGTGATCTTTAGGCCCAATTACTGTAAAAAGATTTGGAGAAAACAAATGCAATTTCCAAAGCCCAAAATCCAAAACAAACAAATTATTAACCAAAGCCTAAATTTGATGTTTAATTATAAGCAAAAGTTGTGTAGCCTATATAATTAAACACCTTTAGAGAAATCACTAAATCTACCAAACCTTACTTGAAAAAAAAAAGAAGAAAGAAATAGAATAAAAATTCATACCCTACAAAGTTATGAAAAAAAATGAACTTTAAACAATTTATTTTCGTAATAAAAATTTATATTTTTGTCGGTCAACATTCGAATTTTGATTAGTGAATGTTAAAATGAGTTGTCAAAAGGAAATCCTAGAATAGTAGGGGTAGTTATATAGCAATTAACCCAAAATTAAATATTACTTTATCATTCTTAGTTGTCATTTTGATTAAAAAAAACTTTATTATTATTTATTATGCCAAAAATATATATTTATATACTATATTAGGTGTGAAATGAGAATTACGGTTACATAAGCAGTTTGCATTGATATTTGAGATAGTTTGCATTGGTATTTTAGACAATTGGTTGATGAACGTTGCTTTTTTCTTTCCTTTGTTTTTATGTGAAACAATTATTATTTTTTTAAAATTTTTTTATAATCTATTATTACATTTTCTTTTTCTCTTATATATATATATATATATATGATAATTTCAAATTACCCATATTATTATTTAAAAATAATATTCCTCAAATTCTTTTGAAGAATAAGTCAAAAGAAGCATAATTAAATCCAAAATGTTACAATACAACTCTCACAATCTCACCGGTTTTCGGAATTGCATGCACGACAGACCACGTGGAAGATTTTTAAATCTATACATATGTGCGTGAGGCAAGCTATTCAAGAAACATGTGAGATCATGTTGTCTTTAATCCATTTTTTCAGAAATTTTCATTTTACATCCCTTAAATTATACCTATTTAAATCTTTAATTTTCACAAATTTACTAAAAATATAAAGGCAAAATGTATAGGTAAAGAATTTCTCCTAATAACATTTTTTTCATATATATGATAGATTTATAAATATAATATATGAATGGATATTAACAATGACACTAATGAATCGGTATATTATGTCAGCATAATAAACTTTGAGACCAATTCGTTATAACATAAAATAAAATATAAAGTTTCTTACTCAACAAAATTGACATAATTTAATTTATTTTGCTATAATTTAATTATTTATATATATATATATATAATTCCAACCAAAATGTCAAAATCTCATCTTTCAGATGTTGAATATTAAAAAAAAGAAAAAAAATCAAAGATTTTTTTTATATTTATATCAACTAAAATTTATAAAAATACAAAATAATAAATTATGAGAAGCCACAAAAACTGTCATGTTCAAATATGATATTCATATGCTTAATAATAATAATAATAATAATAATAAGAACATATGCTGAATTATATGCTAAAACTACAAATACATTATTTTTTAAATTATATATTATTTGATAAAATAAATCTATTTTAACCCTAGCCAATTAATTTGTAGAAATTCCTAATCCTATAGTATTGTATTCTACCGCTAGTTTCGCCATATATTGATTTATTTACAATATATTTGATAACTTTCTATTGACAATAATGTTTTCACCATTTTATAATACATAAAAAGAAAAAAAAAATGTTATGAGACCAACTAATTTGATATGCTTATGAAGTGTTATTTGGTTTCTTTTACAATGTTCATGTTTTTTTTATTGGAAATTAAGCATTTAAATAGAGATTTTTCATGGAAAAAAAAAACCCAAAACATTTTCATTGAATTTTTTTTTTATTAACAAAACTGAATGGCCAGCAATTCTTTGCGAAGAACACGATTTCCATAAATTTTTCACGAGAAATCTATTGAATTAAACGAAAACTTTCGTGAAATGAAAAATAAATTAGAGAATGGAGACAAAACTAGGGAAGCTTATCCTTGCCTCCACCTCTCTCCCATGAACATCTGTTAAACATGTGAATAGCTCACCTAGTTAGGACACCTACTATCGGTAAAGAGGCCAAAGTTTTGAATCTTTTTACCTCTACATGGCGTTGAGTGAATATCATTCAACAATATCAAATACACTTATTTATATATATAAAAAAAAAATAAATTATACTTTTGATTTTTCGAGCTATTAGAGTTTAATATAGCATTCTGTTCACTTTCCATCTGAAAATTAAAAGGAGAAGTTATATATATGTGTGTGTGTGTATGTGTGTATATGTATGTATATATGTATAGGTGTGTGTATATATATGTGTGTGTATGTATGTATGTATGTATGTATATATGTATGTATGTGTGTGCACTTGAACAAATAAAGACAAATGAGGCCAAAAAAATATATAAAAAAATTAAAATAAAGGTTAAAATGTCAAGTTGGAAAACTTGTGGACCAAAATACTACCAAACTCAAATCATATATTAAATAAAATTAATTTTAAAAAAGAAAATATAAATTGATTTTTTTTTTTT
The DNA here is from genome assembly GCF_027475165.1 of Benincasa hispida. Taxonomy (NCBI): domain Eukaryota; kingdom Viridiplantae; phylum Streptophyta; class Magnoliopsida; order Cucurbitales; family Cucurbitaceae; genus Benincasa; species Benincasa hispida. The sequence continues at coordinate 17,911 of NW_028326131.1, read as the reverse complement.
TTTTGGTGGTTGTAGATTTATACAAAGTAAACAAGTAAAAAGGAAAAAAAAAAAAACAAAAACAAAAACTAAGAGTGGAAAATGGAGGAGAATTTAGAGTTGTGGCTGGTTTAGAAAAGACATTTATTGTTATTAAATGTTTGGTGTTAGAATCATATCTGAACTTATTAAAGTTAAACCATAGTTTGTTTCACTGCTTTAAATTAGTTTGTCTTAATCTTCATTAGTTTTTCATAATCTTTAAAATATATATATATTAGAAAAACAAAATCCATTTCAATAGACAAGCATTTTTGTTTATTACTTTTGGCATGGTATGTTTTTTAGTAGACTGACAGACTAGCTGGGTGAAGTAGTCGAAACTAAGGTTTTTGTAGGTTGGGTTGGGTTGCATGACTTATCAAACCCAATTGTTCGGATTGTAAATATCTTCAACCCAAATAAATTTTATTAAAAAGTGAACTCAACCCAACCTAAAATGAAATATTTGGATTGACGTTCATCGGGTTTCGGATAATTTATTTAAAATTTTATTCTAGAAAGAAGCAAAATATTCATATGTAAATTTTTTTTTTGAAGAGGTATTGTAATTAAAGTGTGGGTGGGGGAATCGAACCTCAAACCACGAGGTTTTAAGTATGAATATTATGCCAGTCGAGCTATGCTCTTATTAGACATATATAAAAATTTAATTTAATTATTTGCATATATTGAATTAAAATTAATATCTCAATTTCAATTTATATAATGAATCTTTTTCTAAAGTGCTAAAAACAACTATTTTCAGGAGCTTTTAGAGAAAAAAACTATCCAAAAAATAATGAAAGCAAATAAAACTAAAATAAATATATGTATATATAATTGTCGTCTATGTAAAAAATGTATAAATTTTAAAGTTAATGATAAGTTTATTGAATTTTCATAAATTTATCGATTAATCAACTATTAATAGCCTTACTTTAAAAATATTAGTAAAAAAACAAATAACAAAGCAAAAAAATTTATAGCCTTAATTTTAAAAAACCCAATAGTTATTAAACGGGACCTAAATCGTTAGTCTTCAAAATTTAATGACTAAATATGTTTTTTCAACCTTCATGTTTTTAAGTTTAGATGGTTTAAGTCGTTGCTTTTTAGGGTTACTATTTTTATAGATGTCGCGTGTGGAGACTCTGACTAGACATATTCTATAATAATATGATGTCTCGTTGTGCACGTGTCTTTTGAATATTACAAAAACAATGATCTTATCATGTCATTCAAAACCAACGTATTAGATACGTAAGTTGTCATTTTTGACTTGTTTAGAATGTCAATTATTGAAATACCATATCGTTCGTTATCAATCAAACGTATGACATAATTGTAATTATTAATAATATATTTTATATTAATAGACAGTAAAAATAACACACGAGTAACCAACAAATATTCTAAAATAATTACTAAATTTTGCTTCGTATCATCATTGTCTCTCTTTACTCCCAAAACAAGACGAGATATACCTTAAAATGAGATTAATTTAAAAAATCAGTCATTCTATTTTTTAATAATATGTTTATTATTAGATTTCACATTTGTTATATGATTCAAATACCCATTATTATTTAAAAAGAATATTCCTCAAATTCCAAGAATAAGCCAAAAGAAGAATAATTATCCAAAATATTGCCACCCTCATGTACTCACGTTTCACCATCTTCTGTAATTGCATGCATGCGAGACCATTGTGGGAGTTACAACAACAACAACAACAACAACAACAATAATAATAATAACAACAACAATAGAATCATTTATAATTTTATTAAAATAAACCTAGTTCATGAATTCGAAGCTAGATGTTCTATTCCTCCATTCCAGATATTATAAAAAAATTGGGAGAGATCGAAAATCGAATTTTTGAATTCACTAAATAAGTATATATCAATAATATATGAAAAATCTGATATTTAAATTCTTATAAAAAAGAGATAATTTAAACTTCACTCAATTAACTTAGACAAACTTGATACAGAATTATCTGGACAAATACTAAAATAGTGATCATTAGCCATGATGATCATACTTTTTTTTAATCTCTAGAAAATGCTTAAGTAGACTACTCCAAATATTTCGATTAATCCACACTTAAAAAAGAGAACTAGATTTTAACTACTCATAAGAAACTAACACACTATTATATTTTCTTTAGACACTAGATCCTAATTCATACCATCATAATATTTTTATATATATGTATATAGAGAGAGAAAATTGGAGTAACTCCCAAATTCCTCCATTATTTAGAGCTTAATTAAGAATAAGCAAATGATCATCTTCAATGTCTTCACCTTCATTATTTTGATTCTCATTTCCATTTCCATTGTTGCAGCTTATTCCAATTTCAAACAATCCTTGAAGCAACATCTCTGCATCATCATTTACATCAATCTCTACACCACCAACGTCGTCGTAGTAGCAGCCATCGGAAAACAGACTCCCCATAGGGTCCCCATCGGTCACCACCGATTCCAAAAACCACTTGGTGAGTGAAATCCATATGACTAACAATAGCCTTAACACCAACGCCATTAATATCGTTCACAAACTTCTCAATCTCACTCATTCCAGAATTGTCATTTACCCCAAAATTCCACTCCGATAACAAAATGTTCTCATCTCCATCTCCTTCAACAATAATCGTTTCCGTTCCGCCCTCCGACCATCCAGAATAAATCGCCGATTCCAACCATTAAATTTCCTCCACTCATCAAATCGCCCATATTCACTTCCGATTGAACAAACCCTAACTCCCCTGCCATATTGCTACTACTTCCCCCAATTTTGCCATTCGAATTCATCACCATATCAATAAACCATTGATCCATAAAATTCCTTCCATTATCAACCAGATCCATCTCATTGCTCCATATTTCAAGCAGATGAGAGTTTAGAAGGAACAAATTCAGTAGGAGGAGGAGGAAGACGATGAACCTGTTGATGATACTCGATTCATTTTCGGCAGTTTCTTATCCTCTCTCCACCATCCAGAACAATGCGAGCAGTTCCCATTGGTGAGTTGGGAAATATGACGATCTTGATGCAATTGATGCATCAGAAGATCGAGTTCAAGTTCTTGATTCTTCTTGATGAGTTTCTTTAGCATATCTTAAACTTTGGTGGCTCGTTCCTTGAGATATGTCTTGAGGCATTTTTGTCATTTTTTGAGAATAAACTTTTTATTTTTATTTTTATTTTTCTCAGTTTTTCTATTCTCTTGGTAAATGAATGACTAGGGGCATTTTTGTCCTTTAGTAACTAATGGTAATTAAAGATGAAAAATACACTACTGCATTCTGTATTCCACTTATCTTTCTGTAGCCACCCAATAGTCCAATCATAGTTTACCATATGATTAGAAAAGTTGTATCAGTATGATACTCGAGTGAGTTGTACAAAAATGAGTACAACACGGGATGCACCCAAGTGTATATATATGTATATATGAAAAGAGTTGATCGTGTGACAAACTATGGTTTTTTTTTTTTTACAATATATGTTGTAGGGGAGTCGAATCTCTCACTTTGAGGATAATAATACAAACACTTTGCCAGTTGAAGCTATGTTCATTTTGGCAAATTATAGTCGGATGATAAAGTAAGCTACACAAAGTTGGCTATGAATGCAAATTTTTCTTAAGGATGGATGAAAATTACTGTAAAAAGATTAGGAGAAAACAAACACAATTTTCAAAGTCCAAAATACAAAACAAACTAATTATTAACCAAAACCTAAATTTCATGTTTAATTATAAGCAAAAGTTGTGTAGCCTATCTAATTAAACTCCTTTAGAGAAATCATTAAATCTACCAAACCTTACTTGAAAAAAAAAAAGAAAAAGAAAAAGAAATAGAATATATCACAAAAGCTATACAAAATTCAAACCCTACAAAGTTATAAAAAAAAAAAAAAAATTAAACAATTTATTTTCGAAATAAAAATTCATATTTTTGTCAGTCAACATTGGAATTGTGATTGGTGAATGAAGATGAGTTGTCAAAAGGAAAATCTGGAATAGTAGGGGTAGTTATATAGCAATTAACCCAAAGTTAAATATTACTATATCATTATGAGTTGTCATTTTGACTAAAAAAGAACTTTATTATTATTTATTATGCCAAAAATATATATTTATATATTATATTAGGTGTGAAATGGGAATTACGGTTAAGTTTGTATTGATATTTGAGACAATTGGTTGAACTGTTGCTTTTTCTTTTCTTTGTTTTTATGTGAAAAAATTATCATTATTTTAAAATCTTTTTTTCTTTTTTTCTTTTTCTTTTGTTCTTATTGCCATTAATCTTTTATAATTTTAAGGCTATGAGTACCAAAGGTTAAAAATATCTTCTCTTCTTTAGTGATGAAATGTATCGAGATTTGTAATATGATTTATTTCCTTTCGTGAATTTCGAGGAAGGATTTTATCTCAATTAAACGATAGTGAATTTTATGAAAGTAATAATTTCTTTGTTTTTATGTGAAAAAATTATCATTATTTTAAAATCTTTTTTTCTTTTTTTCTTTTTCTTTTGTTCTTATTGCCATTAATCTTTTATAATTTTAAGGCTATGAGTACCAAAGGTTAAAAATATCTTCTCTTCTTTAGTGATGAAATGTATCGAGATTTGTAATATGATTTCTTTCCTTTCGTGAATTTCGAGGCAGGATTTTATCTAAATTAAACGATAGTGAATTTTATGAAAGTAATAATTTAATTGCTAAATTTTAGTGGGTAATGAACTTAAGGGTAATTGTTTTAAATGGTAAAACTCTTGAAAATATTTTTAGTATAACAAAATATTACTGTCTATCAGTGATAGATCGCGATAGACATATATCAATGGACGACAGATCACGATGGACATCAATCTCGCAGCCTATCATTGATAGATAGTAACGTTTTGTTATATTTATAAATAAGTTGGTTCATTTTCCTTTATTTGAAAACACCTCATGATTTTGTCTCTATATTTTTAGTTTTATAATAATTTGGTACTTGTATTTTGAAATTTGTAATGATGTTATCTGTATCTTGAACAATCATTATGTATTTAAAAGTGCATAGACTAAGGGGCGTTTGGGGCAAAGAGTTGATTATTATAGTTCTAGGTTATTATAGTTAAGTTATAATAGTTTGTGTTTGGGGTATAGATTATATTAGTTTTGGTTATAATATTATGTGTTTGAAGTGTAAACTGTTTTAATTTGAGAAGGAAATAGTAAACACTGTAGCAATGAATAAAAAGATATAAATGTTAAATAGTAAAAGCCATAACAAATAGTAAATACTATAGCAAATGAGGGTTTAGAAATAATGTTGACTGTAATTAATTGGGGAATACAAAATAGTATTTACTTTAGTAGTTATTATAATCTTAGGATAGTCTTCGCCCCAAACCCACCATAAATTGTTACATACTAAAGATCAAGAGACTAAATTTTTACTTTCCATAAATATTCATGATTAAGAATATTTGTTTTAACTTTTAAGAGTGTGAATGCTTTGAGTTGTTAGCTTTTCGAGTTACTATTTTTATCGATGTCACTCCTGGAGATCTAATTAAACATATTCTATTAAAGTATGATGTCGTGTTCTGCATGTGACATCTGAGTATCATGAAATCAATGTTCTTATCGTATCTTTTAAAACCGATGCACTAGATATGTAACTTACGTCATTTTTGACTTGTTTAGAAGGTCAATTATTAAAATATCATATCATTATTGTCAATGAAAGTATTACATATGATCAACTATTTATCAATATTAATAAACATAGAAGGATAATATACAGATAATCATTAATTTTGTCTTAATAATTATTAAATTGCTATCTCTTTCAAATAAAGTAAAACAACATGACGGGATGGTCCTCGTCGGGGCCATTGACGACGGCAAAGGCGAAAACGCCGTAGAGAGTGGTGAGTTCACTTACTTTCTTTAACAATCCGAGCCTTCATTTCTTGAAACTGGCTTTTCTTGCATTATCGCTTGCAATCCAAACCAACTTCACTTTCTTCCTCGTCATCGAGGCTCTCTCTGTCTTTCTTGTTCTTCTTGTTCTTTCTGGACTCTGATTTTAAGGTGCAACAATGGAGTTTATTTATAAGCCTTGGGGTTAAACTTTTTATTTTTATTTTTCTTTTTCTAAGTTTTTTTATTCTCTTGGTAAACGAATTACTAGGGGCATTTTTTTCATTTAGTAACTAGTGGTAATTAAAGATGAAAAATACCCCACTGCATCCTGCATTCCACCTATCTTTCTGACACAATAGTCCAATCACAGTTTACCATATGATTAGAAAAGTTGTATCAGTATGAAAATTACTCAGATATATCTGGGTCTATATCTATCTTTGTGCATCCACCAAATTATCTTATCATAATTTGTTACGTGATAAATTCTTTTTATATCTTTATTTAAATATTTTAATTCTTATTGTGTGCGATGAAAGTGAGATGCATAGAAATAGGATACATCCAAATATTAATCACCAAGTATTGCTCATTATGTTTTATTTCATGGAAAGTCATATTTAGGTTCAATGGATTGCATTTATCCTATTTCAACATTTCAAAATCACATAACAAAAAAAATCAAAAATATATTTTGGGAAAAAAAGTTTGTCACATCACAAACCGATGAACTATACAAAAATGTATACATCCTAAGCCACATCCTTTTTATTATTCTTACTTCACCATAGAAAATAAATAATTCAATATAGATATATGAGTAATATTTGAGTGCAGCCACAAGACTATACTCATCTCCATGAACATGTTGATACTCGAGTGAGTTTTACAAAAATGAGTATAACACGGGATGCACCCAAGTTTGTATATATGTATATATGACAAGAGTTGATACTGTGACAAACTTTTTTTTTTTTTTTTTTTTTTGACAATATGTGGGGTAGGGGAGTCGAATCTCTCATTATGAGGATAATAATACAAACACTATGCCAGTTGAAGCTATGTTCATTTTGGCAAATTATAGTCAGACGATAAAGTGAGCTACACAAAGTTGGCTATGGATGCAAATTTTTCTTAAGGATGGATGAAAAGTACTGTAAAAAGATTAAGAGAAAACAAACACTATTTTCAAAGCCCAAAATCCAAAACAAACTAATTATTAACCAAAACCTAAATTTCATGTTTAATTATAAGCAAAATTTGTGTAGCCTATATAATTAAACTCCTTTAGAGAAATCATTAAATCTACCAAACCTTACTGAAAAAAAAAAAGAAAAAGAAAAAGAAGTAGAATATATCACAAAAGCTATACAAAATTCAAACCCTACAAAGTTATAAAAAAAAAAAAAAAAACTTTAAACAATTTATTTTCGAAATAAAAATTCATATTTTTGTCAGTCAACATTGGAATTGTGATTGGTGAATGAAGATGAGTTGTCAAAAGGAAAATCTGGAATAGTAGGGGTAGTAATATAGCAATTAACCCAAAATTAAATATTACTATATCATTATGAGTTGTCATTTTGACTAAAAACGAACTTTATTATTATGTATTATGCCAAAAATATATATTTATATATTATATTAGGTGTGAAATGGGAATTACGGTTAAGTTTGCATTGATATTTGAGACAATTGGTTGAACTATTGCTTTTTTCTTTTCTTTGTTTTTATGTGAAAAAATTATCATTATTTTTAAATTTTTTTATAATCTATTATTACATTTTCTTTTTCTCTTTTTCTTTTGTTCTTATTGCCATTAATCTTTTATAATTTTAAGGCTATGAGTACCAAAGGTTAAAATATCTTCTCTTCTTTAGTGATGAAATGTACCGAGATTTGTAATATGATTTCTTTCCTTTCGTGAATTTCGAGGCAGGTATTTTATCTCAATTAAACGATAGTGAATTTTATGAAAGTAATAATTTAATTGCTAAATTTTAGTCGGTAATGTATTTAAGGGTAATTGTTTTAAATGGTAAAACTCTTGAAAATATTTTTAGTATAACAAAATATTACTGTCTATCAGTGATAGATCGCGATAGACATCTATCAATGGACGACAGATCACGATGGACATCAATCTCGTGATCTATATTGATAGATAGTAACGAGTTGTTATATTTGTAAATAAGTTGGTTCATTTTTCTTTATTTGAAAACACCTCATGATTTTGTCTCTATATTTTTTGTTTTATAATAATTTAGTACTTGTATTTTGAAATTTGTAATGATGTCATCTGTATCTTGAACAATCGTTATGTATTTAAAAGTGTATAGACTAAGGGGCGTTTGGGGCAAAGAGTTGATTATTATAGTCCTAGGTTATTATAGTTAAGTTATAATAGTTTGTGTTTGGGGTATAGATTATATTAGCTTGATTTATAATAGTATGTGTTTGAAGTGTAAACTATTTTAATTTGTGAAGGAAATAGTAAACACTGTAGCAATGAATAAAAAGATATGAATGTGAAATAGTAAATACTATAGAAAATGAGGGTTTAGAAATAATATTGACTGTAACTAATTGGGGAATACAAAATAGTATTTACTTTAGTAGTTATTATAATCTTAGGATAGTCTTCGCCCCAAACACACCATAAATTGTTACATACTAAAGATCAAGAGACTAAATTTTTACTTTCCATAAATATTCATGATTAAGAATATTTGTTTTAACTTTTAAGAGTGTGAATGCTTTGAGTTGTTAGTTTTTAGGGTTACTATTTTTATCGATGTCACTCCTGGAAATCTGATTAAACATATTCTATTAAAGTATTATGTCGTGTTCTGCATGTGACATCTGAATATCATGAAATCAATGTTCTTATTTTATCTTTCGAAACCGACGCACTAGATATGTAACTTACGTCATTTTTGACTTGTTTAGAAGGTCAATTAATAAAATATCATATCATTATTGTCAATGAAAGTATTACATATGATCAACTATTTATCAATATTAATAAAGATTGTAAGGATAATATACAGATAATCATTAATTTTTTCTTAATAATTATTAAATTGTTTTCTCTTTCAAATAAAGTAAAACAACATCAATCTACAGATTTAATATATATATTTATATATATGATAATTTCAAATTATCCATAATATTATTTAAAAAGAATATTCCTCAAATACATTTGAAGAATAAGCCAAAAGAAGAATAATTAAATCCAAAATATTACAATACAACTCTCACAGTTTCACGTTTCACCAGTTTCCGGAATTGCATGCATGACAGGCCACGTGGAAGATTTTTAAATCTATACATATGTGTGTCAGGGCTATTCATGAAACATGTGAGATCATGTTGTCTTTAATCTATTTTGGAGAAATTTTCATTTTAAATTATACCTATTTAAATCTTGAACTTTCATAAATTTATCGATTAATCATTTTTTTTAAGATTTGGTTTGAAAAATATTGTAAAAATTATATAATTCCGTTTTAAATTTATCTTCTAAATTATTATAAGTGAATCAATTATTTAGACCCTTTATTAAGATTACATTTGAAAATTGTCGATGCATTTTATTCTTATAGGTGTATAGGCTTTTCGAGATGTTGAATTAATAAAATAGATGATTAAACTTGATGCATGGACACTCTTCAAAAGAAGTTTTAGTTGAGAGTCTAAATTGATTTGTTTATGCATGGACACTCTTCAAAAGACTGATTTGTTCTCATCGTTTTAAAATTTTGTTTCTGACCAACTTTTAAGCAAAATTTCAATTTTATTATTTATAGATTAAGATTTATTTTGTATATTTAGTATATTCCTTATGCAGTGAATATCTATATCCTAAAATTTTAAATTGGTTAGTGCAATGCTATCATTTTTTTCTTTACATAATAGCACATATTTCTCCTATATTTAAAAAATAATCTTATATTTTTTCTTTGAAGAAATTTAGAGCAAAGAATATATAAATTTAAGTTTTCAACATATATGATATAACATCTAAGAGGCGTTTGGGACAATAAACTAGTTATTATAGTTGTAGATTGTTATAGTTGGATTATGATAGTTTGTCTTTGGGTATAGATTATTTTAGTTTAGGTTATAATAGTATGTGTCTGAGATGTAAACTATTTTAGTTTGAGAAGAAAATAGTAAATATTGTAGCAAATGATAAAAAAAAATGATGAATGTAAAATAGTAAAAGTTGTAGTAAATAGTAAATACTTTAGAAAATACGGGATTTGAAATAGTTTTGATTGTAGTTAATTGGAGGTTTTGAATTAGTTTTCTTGTAGCAAGAGGTGGTTATTATATTTTGATGATAACCCTTGTCCTAAATGCTTCCTAAATAATTATAAAAAAAAAATATGAAAATAGGTCTATTTAATTTAGGCATCATTATCAATCACGACAATTTACTATTATTTATCCAAAAAATTTAACATACTTTTTCATGTTCAAAATTAAAATTGAACAAATACTACTATTTTCTTCATTTTACAATTGTTTTTTAGAACTACAATCACGAGAAATTATTTTAGAAGCTACAACTCCAAACTAAGCCTCAATATCTCTCTCTCTATATTTTTTATTTTGTAATAAATTAGGTCTCATTTGGTAATTGTTTTGTTTTTTGGTTTTGGTTTTTTGACAATTAACATATTTCATCTTAATTTCTTACAATCATTTGCATCTTTCTCAAGTACAAAAATTTATTTTTTAGCAGAATTCTAAAAAGAAAAACAAGCTTTTAAAACTATTATTTTAATTTTCAAAATTCGGCTTGATTTTTGAAAACACAAGTAAAAAGTAGATAACAAATTAAAAAGTTAGAGGTGGAAGAACTATAGGCTTAATTTTTTTAAAAAAAAACTAAATGATTATCAAATGAGGTCTTAGTCATCAATTTTATTATGTAACAATTTAGTATATGTATTTTAACATTTGTCATAATGTAGTCTCTGCCCTGTACAATTGTTAAAAATTTGAAAGTGTATATGGACTAAATTATTGCAAAATTAAAAATATAAAAATAAGTGTTTGTTATATATTAAAATCAAAAGAGACTAATACTTCATTTGGTAACCATTTTATTTTTTATTTTTAAAAATTAAGCCTAATTCTTCGTAATTTCTTTGTTACAATTGTTTGCATATTTCTTAGGTAAAGAGTTGAATTCTTAGTCAAATTAAAAAAAATTAAAAATGATTTTTTTTAGTTTTCAAAACTTGGCTTGATTTTTAAAAATATTAGTAAAAAGTAAAAAACAAAGGCAAAAAAAAAAAAAAAATTATAGGCTTAATTTTAGAAAATCAAATAGTTACTAAACGCGACCTAAATCATTAAAAGTTAATGACTAAAACTGTTTTTTCAACCTTTATGTTTTTAAGTTTAGATGGTTTAAGTCGTTGCTTTTTAGGATTACTATTTTTATTGATGTCGCATGTGAAGACTCTAACCTGATGATATATTCTATAATAATATGATGTCTCGTTGTGCACGCGTCATTTGAATACCACAAAATCAATGATCTTATCATGTCATTCAAAACCAACGTACTAGATACGTAAGTTACGTCATTTTTGACTTGTTTAGATTTTCAATTATTGAAATACCATATCGTTCGTTATCAATCAAACGTAATACATAATTGTAATTATTAATAATATATTTTAATATTAATAGACATAGTAAAAATAACACATGACTAACCAACAAATATTCTCAAATAATTACTAAATTTTGTTTCGTATCATTATCGTCTCTCTTTACTCCCAAAACAAGACAAGATATACCTCAAAATGAGATTAATTTAAAATATCAGTCATTCTCATTTTTTAATAATATGTTTATAAGATTTCAAATATGTTCTATGGTTCAAATACCCATTATTATTCCTAAAAAAAATATACCCATTATTATTTAAAAAGAATATTCCTTAAATTCCAAGAATAAGCCAAAAGAGAATAATTATCCAAAATATTGCCACCCTCATGTACTCACGTTTCACCATCTTCTATAATTGCATGCATGCGAGACCATTGTAGGAGTTACAACAACAACAACAACAATAATAATAATAATAATAATAATAATAATAAAAATATTTATAATTTTATTAAAATAAACCTAGTTCATGCATTCGAAGCCGTTCTATTCTTCCATTCCAAATATTATAAAAAAATTGCGAGAGATCGAAAATCGAATTTTCGAATTCACTAAATAAGTATATATCAATAATATATGAAAAATCAGATATTTAAATTCTTATAAAAAGAGACAATTTAAACTTCACTCAATTAACTTAGACAAACTTGATACAGAATTATCTGGACAAATACTAAAATAGTGATCATTAGCCATGATGATCATATATTTTTTTTTTAATCTCTAAAAAATGCTTAAGTAGACTACTCAAATATTTCAATTAATCCACCCTTAAAAAAGAGAACTAGATTTTAACTACTCATAAGAAACTAACACATTATTCTATTTTCTTTAGACACTAGATCATAATTCATACCATCATAATATTTTTATATATAGAGAGAGAGAAAATTGGAGTAACCCTCAAATTCCTCCATTATTTAGAACTTAATTAAGAAGAAGCAATCATGGAGTAAAGTTGTTTTGCCATTCCTTACTTAGAAGATCATCTTCAACGTCTCCACCTTCATTATTCTGATTCTCATTTCCATTTCCATGTTGAATTTCATTTCCATTTCCATTTCCATTGCTGCAGCTTATTTCACTTTCAAACAATCCTTGAAGCAACATCTCTACATCATCATTCACATCAATCCTTACACCACCACTGTCGCCGTAGTAGCAGGCATCGGAGTACAGACTCCCTATAGGGTCTCCACCATTGACGTCACCACCGATTCCAAAACCCGCTTGGTGAGTGAAATCCATATGACTAACAGTAGCCTCAACACCAACGCCATTAATGTCGTTCACAAGCTTCTCAATCTCACACATTCCAGAATTGTCATTTACCCCAAAATTCCACTCCGATAACAAAATGTTCTCATCGCCATCTCCTTCAACAATAATCGTTTCCGTTCCGCCTAATTCACTGATTCCCACCATCAAATTTTCTCCATTCATCAAATCGCCCATATTCACTTCCGATTGAACAAACCCTAACTCCCCTGCCATATTGCTACTATTTCCCCCAATTTTATCATTCGAATTCATCACCATATCAATAAACCATTGATCCATCAAATTCCTTCCATTATCAACAAGATCCATCTCATTGCTCCCTATTTCAAGCAGAGGAGAGTTAGAAGGAACAAATTCAGTAGGAGGAGGAGGAAGACGATGAACCTGTTGATGATACTCGATTCGTTTTTGGCAGTCTCTTATTCTCTCTCCAACCATCCAGAACAATGCGAGCAATTCCCCATTGGTGAGTTGGGAAATATGATGACCTTGATGCAATTGATGCATCAGAAGATCGAGTTCGAGTTCTTGATTCTTCTTGATGAGTTTCTTTAGCATATCTTGAGCTTTGGTGGTGCATTCCTTGAGATATATCTTTTGATTCATCATTTTCTTCTGGCGTTCGACTTCCGGAAGGTTGAGAAAGTGATGGTAGAGGTGTTGAGCGACGGAGAGAGATGGCCAGATGACGGGATGGTCCTCGTCGGGGCCATTAACGACAGCAAAGGCGAAAACGCCGCAGAGAATGGTGAGTTCACTTACTTTCTTTAACAATCCGAGCCTTCGTTTCTTGAAACTGGCTTTTCTTGCATTATCGCTTGCAATCCAAACCAACTTCACTTTCTTCCTCGTCATCGAGGCTCTCTCTGTCTTTCTTGTTCTTCTTGTTCTTTCTGGACTTTGATTTTAAAGTGCAACATTGGAGTTTATTTATAAGCCTTGGGGTTAAACTTTTTATTTTTATTTTTCTTTTTCTATGCTTTTTTATTCTCTTGGTAAACGAATTACTAGGGGCATTTTTGTCCTTTAGTAACTAGTGGTAATTAAAGATGAAAAATACCCCACTGCATCCTGCATTCCACCTATCTTTCTGACCCAATAGTCCAATCACAGTTTACCATATGATTAGAAAAGTTGTATCAGTATGAAAATTACTCAGATATATCTGGGTCTATATCTATCTTTGTGCATCCACCAAATTATCTTATCATAATTTGTTACGTGATAAATTCTTTTTATATCTTTATTTAAATATTTTAATTCTTATTGTGTGTGATGAAAGTAAGATGCATAGAAATAGGATACATCCAAATATTAATCACCAAGTATTGCTCATTATATTTTATTTCATGAAAAGTCATATTTAGGTTCAATGGATTGCATTTATCCTATTGCATCATTCCAAAATCACATAACCAAAAAAAAAAAAAAATCAAAAATATATTTTGGGAAAAAAAGTTTGTCACATCACAAACCGATGAATTATACAAAAATGTATACATCCTAAACCACATCCTTTTTATTAGTCTTACTTCACCATAGAAAATAAATAATTCAATATAGATATATGAGTAATATTTGAGTGAGTTGTATATTTATTATTCCAAAAATATATATTTATATATTATATTAGGTGTGAAATGGGAATTACATGTAACCGTTTGAATTGATATTTGAGATGAACTGTTGCTTTTTCTTTTCCTTTTTTTTATGTGAAAAATTTATTATTATTTTTAATTTTTATTTTTATAATCTATTATTACATTTTCGTTTTCTCTTTTTGTTTTGTTCTTATTGCTATAAATCTTTTATAATTTTAAGGCTATGAGTACCAAAGGTTAAAATATCTTCTCTTCTTTAGTGATGAAATGTACTGAGATTTGGGCGGATACCTTCTCAAATGTCCTTCGGTATCGCATTTTAAGTAAAACTAGTCATTAACATTTAGTTGAACACTAAGGCTTAGTGCTCAAATCATCATACTAGTTCATCATAAAAAATGGAGTTACTTAAACATGCTGAAAGTATTTGGACAAAATAACATATTTAAATCATATCAATTCCATGGAAAACATGCTTTACTTAGCATGAGAAACAGTTTCACAAACACGTTGCTTGGCACTTCATTTAAACACTTAGCATGAGAAATATCTTCAAGAAATCACAGTTTCTAAATCATTAAAATAGTAAGTCATCACATAGTCATCACAGCTCGTTGGCCTCTTAACGGGTTATACTCCTCTTATCAAAATACCTCAAATAGTTCATTTACTAATGGAACTTTTATCAACAAAATCAGCATGACTAGCGAGAAAATCATCATGAGCGAGATCATCCCTATGAGCGAGATTTACCCTTCCCAGCGAGATTTGGCACTTTCCAGCGAGTTTTAATGCAAAACCAGCGAGATCCAGTGCAAACCAGCGAGATTCCTGTCCCTAGCGAGATCCACCTCTCCCTCTCGCTCTCGCTCGCTCGCGCTCTCGCTTCCTCTCGCTCTCTCTCGCTCTCCCTCGCTCTCGCTCTTGAGCTGCCTAAGCATCTTCCTAAGCAGCGGTCTGCTTATGCCCAGATCCTCTGTGACAACTTCAAAAATTCATAACTCAAAATCCAGCCCTCTTCTGAAGAAACTTCCTTCTACAAACATGTTTAGAATTGAGTTAGCAACATTACCTTAAAATTTCAGCTCAAAATTCTTCGTCGTTTAATATGGAGATTCAAAACTTCATCATTGGCCCCAATTCAAGCAGCTGCCTACTTGTTCAACAATTTCTAGTTCAACCTTCAAAATTATATAACTCGATTTTCAGGCCTCATCTTAAAATGTTTCATTCTAAAAAGTTGTTTATAATTGAGTTAACAATATTATATCAAATTTTTAGCTCAAAACGCTTCGTAAGTCGTCTTGGAGCTTCAATTCTTCACTGGAGATTCACCCAATAAACGAACCCTTCATCTTTATTTTGTTGATCCATCCATTTTTTTCTTGTTTTATTTTCAAATAATACTTTATCTAATTTTTTTTTCATAGTTATCCTTTTTATTATTTATTATGTTTCCACACTATCATAGTTTATTTCCTCTCCATTTTTTATAATGGTTTGCATCTTTCTTTTTTTAAATACTGTTGAATTTTTAGCCGAATTTCAAAAACAAAATCAATTTTTTAGAAACTACTCTTTATAGTTTTCAAAATTTAGATCACAATGTATGAAACTGGGAGATGTAAGTAGTGTTTATAAGCTTAATTTTTAAAAATAAAAATCAAATAGCCTTAATATTTCATTTGTTTAAATATACGATATTTTCTTCTGATTTCTACAAATATGGAGTAGTATTTAAGGATAATATAATATTTCTCAATTTAATGATTGTTTATTTTTATAATTTTAAACTTTTTTGCAGAGTTACTTTTCAAAAGGTTTTGTACCATGGGTTAATGATTAGGTATTTTTGTGTAACTGTGTTTTATTATAATTCAAGTTTGATTAAAAAAAAAAAGTCTCTTTTAAATTTTCGAATGAAACATTGATTGTTATGATTGTGAGTTCTAAAATTATTGTATTTTTTTTAATGCTAATAAAATCTTTGTTTGTTTGATTTTTTTTTTTTTTTAATTTTTAACCTTAACAAAATCTTAGTTGTTTTTATTTTTAAAGTTTAACAAAATCTTAGTTCTTTTCAGTTGTAAATTTAATATTTTTTGAATTACTGCATAATTGTTATATGATAATGGTATTTTGGTCATTTAAAAATTTCGAATAATAATTTAAAAAATCATTTTACGATTTTCTAATTTTGATTTTTTTTTTTTTTTTGCTATTTTTCAAAATGAATCTTCAAAATTTACTATTTCTTTTGTTGACCCAAATTTGAATTCCTTTTCTTTACCATCCATCACTTGATATAGTTTTTGATGTACTAAAGAAAAATAACATATATCCCTAAACTTTTTATGTGTTAGTCTAAAATTTGTAGTTATATTAGTCAAAAGACTCAAAACCATAAGTTAATGATTGTATTAGTTTAGACCTTTCATAATTTAGCATAATCTTCGCTCCAAACACATCCTGATTGTTACATACTAAAGATCAAGAGACAAAATTGTTACTTTTCATAAATATTCACAATTAAGAATATTTATTTTAACTTTTATGAGTGTGAATGCTTTGAGTTGTTAGATTTTAAGGTTTCTATTTTTATCGATGTCACTTCTGGAAATCTGATTAAACATATTCTATTATAGTATGATGTTGTGTTCTGCATGTGACATCTGAATATCATGAAATCAACATTCTTATCATATCTTTCAGTGACGTACTAGATATGTAATTTATGTGATTTTTGACTTGTTTAGAAGGTCAATTATGAAAATATCATATCATTATTGTCGATGGAAGTAATACATATGATCAACTATTTATGATATATTTCAATATTAATAAACATAGTAAGGATAATACATAGATAATCGTTAATTTTTTTTTCTTAATAATTATTAAATTTTGTTTCATACCATTATTTTCTCTTTCAAATAAAGTAAAACATCATCAATCCACAGATTTAATAAATATATATTTATATATATGATAATTTTAAATTATCCATATTATTATTTAAAAAGAATATTCCTCAAATTCTTTTGAAGAATAATTAAATCCAAAATATTACAACTCTCACTGTCTCACGTCTCACCGGTTTCCAGAAATGCATGCATGACAGACCACGTGGAAGATTTTTAAATCTATACATATGTGCGTGAGGCTAGCTATTCAAGAAAAATGTGAAATCATGTTGTCTATAATCCATTTTTGAGAAATTTTCATTTTACATCCCTTAAATTATACCTATTTAAATCTTGAATTTTATAAATTTACCGATTAATCGTCTCTTTTTAGATTTGATTTAAAAAATATTGTAAGAATTATATAATTTTTTTAAAAAAATTTATATTTTAAATTATTATAAGTGAATC
>NW_028326130.1:0-8008 GCF_027475165.1 Benincasa hispida | reverse complement strand
AGCTGAATGTGGGGCAACTTGTGCCCACAACGGTGATAGATCTCTAGTGCATCCAGAGGGAAAGGTGAAGGACGTGCTGATAACCATTGACAAATTTATTCTACCAGCCGACTTCATCATTTTGGATTATGAGGCCGACAAAGATGTGCCTATCATTCTGGGGCGACCATTTTTATCAACAGGTCGTGCTTAGATTAATATGCATAAAGGGGAAATTACTCTAAGCATCAGTGAACAGAAGCTCAAGTTTAACATAATTTGTGCCATGAAGTTTTTGGATGAAGAAGACCTGCATGACTCAGATGATGACGAGAATGTGATTGAAGAAAAAAAGTTTGATAAAGAGAATGAAGAAGAGGATGCCAGTGCATCCGTTGCTGCCTGTAATGCAATGACAACAAAAAAAAGCAAGGAAGAAGAAATGATCGCAAATTAAGAAGAAGAGCCAACAGAAAAAGAAGAAAGAAAAACAATGCAACCTTCCCTAGTAGAACCATCAACACTGGAATTAAAGACCCTACCTAATCATTTGAAGTACGCATTTTTGGGGCAGAATGAGAAGTTGCCTATTATTATTTCCTCTAATCTCAAAAAATATCAGAAGAATGCGTTGATGAGCATTCTAAGGAAACATGTGCGAGCAATTGGCTGGACACTCGCTGACATTAGAGGAATTAGCCCTGCGTACTATATGCACTGCATCGTCTTGAAGAGGACAACAAAGCAACGATCGAACATCAACACAGACTCAACCCTGCGATGAAAGAGGTCGTCAAGAAGGAGATCATTAAATGGCTAGATACGGGCATTATCTATCCTATAGTAGATAGCACGTGGGTCAGCCCCGTGTAGTGTATGCCGAAAAAGGGCGGCATGACGGTAGTCCCGAATGAAAACAATAAATTAATACCATGAAGGACCATCACTGGGTGGCGCATTTGCATGGATTACCGCAAGCTAAACGCGGCCACAAAGAAAAATCATTTCCCTCTGCCGTTCATTGATCAAATGCTAGACCGTCTAGCTGGAAATGACTGTTACTGCTTCCTGGATGGTTATGCCGGGTACAACCAAATTATGATAGCTCCAGAAGACCAAGACAATACCACAAAGAACCATCAGTGGATAGTGCATTTGCATGGATTACCGCAAGCTGAATGCGACCACAAAGAAAGATCATTTCCCTCTACCATTCATTGATCAAATGCTAGATCGTCTAGCTAGAAATGACTTTTATTGCTTTTTAGATGGTTAAGTCGGGTATAACCAGATTATGATAGCTTCAGAAGACCAAGACAAGACCACATTCACCTGCCCATATGGGACATTTGCTTTTCACCGCATGCCGTTTGGCCTCTGCAATGCGCCAAGCACGTTCCAAAGGTGCATGATGGCTATCTTTTCAGACTATCTCGAGGACTCTATTGAAATATTTATGGATGACTTCTCTGTTTATGGGTACACGTATGAAGCCTTTCTAGCCAACTTGGAGAAGATACTGAAGAGATGCGAAGAGACGGGTCTGGTGCTTATTTGGGAAAAATGTCATTTCATGGTGAATGAGAGCATAGTGTTGGGACACAAGGTTTGCCATGATGGGTTGGAGGTGGACAAAGCAAAAATCGAACCAATTGAAAAACTTCTACCTCTAACTAGCATGAAGGTTGTACGAAGCTTCTTGGGGCACGCTGGATTCTACAAACAATTTGTCAAAGACTTTTCTAAAATAGCACGACCATTGAGTGCGTTGTTAGAGGCTGATAGAAAATTTGATTTTGATAACAACTGCCTCAACGCATTTCGAGTTTTGAAGAATGCGTTGATTACCACGGTCGTATTGATTGCGTTGGACTGGACACTTCCTTTTGAAATTATGTGCGGTGCAAGCGGGTATGTGATGGGAGCAGCTTTAGCACAAAAGAGAAAAACAATCTTGCATCCCATCACATATGAGAGTAAAACATTAAATCCTGCTCAGAAAAATGATACCACAACAGAGAAAAAGCTTCTGGCGGTAATTTTTGCGATGGAAAAATTTCGAGCATATCTGCTGAGGACAAAGGTACTCATCCATACTGATCATTCGGCAATAAAATACTTAATGACAAAAAAAGACGTAAAGCCGAGATTGATCAGATGGGTTCTCCTCCTTCAAGAATTTGACATAGAAATAATATACTGGAAGGGGATAGAGAACGAAGTGGCGGATCACTCGTCTAGACTAGAAAATCCTGAGGTTGACCGCAATGAGTCTGAGTTGAATGCGGTGTTCTCGGATGAGCAACTGTTCTATATTGAAGAATTTCCCTAGTATGCAGACATAGTCAATTATCTGGTTTGTGAGAAATTTCTTGAAGATTACACCTAGCACCAACAGAAGAAGCTCAAGCATGAACGCAGACATTATTATTAAGATGAGTCGAATCTGTATAAAAAAAAAGGGTAGACCAGATTTTTCGATTATGCGTACCAAATGTTGCTCAACAACGCATATTATCGCAATGTCACGACTCACCATATGGTGGGCACTTTGGAGGTAGCGCACTGTAGCCAAAGTTTTACAGAGTGGATTCTTTTGGCCTACATTGTTCAAGGATGTAACTGACTACGCAATGAAGTGTGATCGGTGCCAACGCACAGGTAACATTTCATGGAAACATGCAATGCCAATGAACACCATCTTGGAGCTTGAATTGTTCGACGTATGGGGGATTGATTTCATGGGACCAGTCCCTCCCTCGAATGGTAAACATTATATTTTATTAGTCGTCGATTATGTATCCAACTGGATAGAGGCAATAGCATGCGTCGTAAGTGATGCGGCGGTCATCTCCCAATTCCTTAAGAAATATATTTTCACTCGTTTTGGCACTCTCCGTGCCATCATAAGTGATGAAGGGTCCTACTTTCTCAACCATAATATCAAGGAGTTGCTACGCAAATACAACATTCTCCACAAAGTGGCCACCGCATTCCATCTGCAGAAGAATGGTCGAGTTGAAGTGTCCAATCGAGAAATTAAGTTGATACTTGAGAAGGTAGTAAGGCCTTCACGAACAGATTGGGCAACAAAGCTTGACGATGCATTATGGGCATATCGGACTGCATTTAAAACACCCATAGGTATGTCCCTATATGCGTTGGTATTTGGTAAAGCGTGTCATTTGCCTCTGGAGCTTGAATATAAGACATTGTGGGCGGTAAAGAAGCTAAACTTTTATTTGAAGAAAGCAGGAGAAGCGCGAAAAATACAATTGATGGAGCTAGAAGAATAGAGGATTAACGCATATGAGAATGCGAAGGTTTACAAAGAGCACACCAAGCACTGGCATGATAAACACATATGCGGCAAAAACACCCAAGTCGGGCAGAGGGTCTTACTCTTCAACTCACGTCTGCGGCTCTTCCCGAGAAAATTAAAATCACGCTGGTCCGAACCCTTCATCATTAAAAAAATATTCCCACATGGTGCGGTGATGCGTTATTTTATGTGGTGGAAATATGGATGATATGTGTTGATAGATTTACAGTTGTGCACTCAAGTTTCCCCAGCGAAATTCAAGTGTAAATTCCTTTGAGTTTCCTAGTAAGTCCAGGGTCACATAGGGACTTGTGAAAATAGTTTGCGTTGGTGATTTTTATGAAGACTTGCGGTAACCAGTTAAATAAATGAATCGTTGGGTTTGTTGTTTGCGTTGATGAAGAATAAATGACAAATGCGGCGGAGTTTTAAAAGAGTTTGTAAACGGGAGATGCGATGAATATGCGGTGAACGGGTTGAGAAGGGTTAGCTAACATTGCCTAGAATGCGTTCATGCTTTGCGATCATGCAACATGCATACAATAGTAAACCACCTCTCGGCGTGAATGCTACGGCTTCTAATACTAGAACGCATGTGATGTATGTGCAAAGGTATCTATAGGGCCTACACATAAATCTCTAATTCTTGTCTATGCGATGATACACAAACAAGGCGACCATGTATCATCAAACTCCCAAACTTTATTCCTTTCAAATTGATTTAATTCTTCTTGCATAACTAAAATCCAAAATTCATCATTTTCGGCATCTTTAAAACTTTTTTGTTCAATTTGAGAAACAAAAGCAAGATTATTAAACATATTAAGAGAGGAACGAGTTTTCACATCTTGTTCGGGATCACCAAGAAATAATTCTTTGGGATGGGAAGGAGCATACCTCCACTCTTTAGGCATGGATGAAGAACCAATTTCGTTCTTTTCGATTAAGCCCACCTCTTGCTTACTTGAAACAATTTCCTTGCCTTTGTCACTAACAAGTAAATATCCCAAATTTCCTTCTAAAACATCACTATAAATAGGCTCATTAGAAATAACGTTGCAAGATTTATCAAATACTACATGCATAGATTCCTCAATTACTAAAGTTCTTTTATTGAAAACTCTATAAGCTTTACTAGTAGAGGAATAGCCAAGGAAAATACCAACATCTATCTTAGAATCAAAATTTCCAAATTTTTCTTTGTTATTCAAAATAAAACATTTGCAACCAAAAACTTTGAAATACCCAATATTTGGAATTTTGTTATGCCAAAGTTCATAAGGAGTTTTATCCAAAGAAGGTCTAATTAAAACTCTATTTAAAACATAACAAGCGGTGTTAACGGCTTCCACCCAAAAGTATGTAGGTAAACCATACTCATGCAACATTGATCTAGCAAATTCTTGCAAAGTACGATTTTTCCTTTCAACTACACCGTTTTGTTGAGGAGTTCTTGGAGCGGAGAAATTATGAGAAAAACCATTTTCTTCACAAAAAATTTCAAAAGCATTGCTATCAAATTCTCCTCCTTGATCACTCCTAATTTTAGAAATCAAAAAACCTTTTTCATTTTGAACTCTTTTTGCAAAACTAGAAAAGCTTTTCAAAGCATCATCCTTATGTTTTAGCATCAAAACCCAAGTAAATCTTGAAAAATCATCAACTATCAAAAAGGCATAATAGTTCCCTCCAAAACTAGCAATTCTAGAAGGGCCAAATAAGTCCATGTGTAATAGTTGAAGGGGTCTAGTTGTAGAGATTACATTTTTAGATTTGAAAGAAGACTTAGTTTGCTTACCCATTTGACAAGCATCACAAACTTTGTCTTTTTCAAATTTAAATTTGGGAAGACCTCTAACCAAAGAATTCTTGGAAATATTTGAAATTAAGTGCATTCTAGCATGTCCTAGTCTTCTATGCCATAACCAAGAATCATTATGCAAAGTCGATAAACATTTATCATTAATAGGACAATCATTCAAATCAATAGTATAAACATTTTCATCTCTATTTCCAACAAATATATCTTTTCTATCACTAGCATTTTCAATGATGCAATTCTTTTTATCAAACACAACTCTAAAGCCTTTATCACACAATTGACTAATACTAAGTAAATCATGCTTCAAACCATCAACCAAAAGTACATTTTCAATTAAAATAGAAGATTCATTACCTATACTACCTTTATCAATTATTTTACCTTTCTTGTTGTCACCAAAGGTTACAAGACCTCCATCCTTTTTGGAGAGAGAGACAAACTTGGATGGGTCTCCCGTCATGTGCCTCGAGCAATCACTATCCAAGTACCACTTTTTTTTTTTAAGGCTTTCAAACAAACCTCATCATTTTGTCCATCCTCTTTGTCACTATGAGCCATGAAGTAAAAATTGGCCACTTCTTCATTATCACTTCCACTTTCGTTTTCATCGCTATCATCCCAAGTAGCTTTCATTGCTTTCTTCTTGGATTTCTTAGATGATTTGAGAAAAAGACAGTCGATTCTAATATGACCCGACTTCTTGCATTCATAGCATATTACCTCATCATTTTTGCTCTTTTCACCTTTTGACTCTTTTTGGTTGGAGAGATGCTTCTTGAATTGTTTCTTTCTCTTGATGAAGTTCTTATACTTACGTGAAAGATAGGCAACATCATCTTCATCAAGGTCATCTTCATCTTGGGAGTCAACTTCTAAAGAGACGGTCTTTAAAGCTATACTTCTTTCTTTTTCTTCTCATCCTCCATGTTTTTCTTGATCTTTATCTCATGCGTCAACAACGAGCCCATGAGTTCATCAATGGAGAGAGATTTGAGATCCTTTGCCTCTTGAATGGTGGTGACTTTAGGCTCCCATTGTTTAGGCAAAGACCACAATAGCTTCTTTATCTTCTCAAGATCTGAGTACTTTTTCCCAAGTCCTTCTAAAGCATTGACAATGTTAGTAAATCTAATAAACATATCGGAAATAGCTTCATTTTCATCAATTTTAAACATTTCATATTGATGAACTAACATGTTAATCTTTGTTTCTTTTACTTAACTAGTTCCTTCATGAGTAATTTCTAATTTATCCCATATCTCTTTAGCGGTTTTGCAAATAGACACTCTATTATACTCAACTTCATTCAAAGCACAAAATAAGCAATTAACAGCTTTGGCATTTAAAGAACATGCTTTCTTTTCATTTATTGACCATTATACCTTAGGTTTTATAGTGCTAACACCATCAACATCTTTTGTTGGAATTTTAAAGCATTCCTCAACAATATCCCATAAATCATAATCAATAGAAAGCAAGAAAAATCTCATTCTATTTTTCCAATAACTATAATTGGTACCATTAAAGAAATGAGGCTTTGTAATAGATTGACTATCAGTAAAAAGGATAAAACCTAAAGTTGCCATAGCTAAAAAACAATTAAGTTTATCAAGAAATAAATATTTCAAGAAAAGCAACCCGCTCTGGTACCAATTTGTTGGATCGATATGGCAACCCTAGAGGGGGTGAATAAGGTTTAATTAAACTTTTTTTTCTAAATTAACCCAATTAAACTAATTAATACACTTTTTATAGATAATAAGAAAAATTCAATTTATGCAACAAATAAGATGACAAAAAGTGTGATAATTTAATTCTATCAAATTTTAGCAAATAAATAAGAACAAACTAAAACATACAATAATTGCTTAAATTAATTGCAAAAATAAAAATGAAAGAGTTAGAGAAGAAGACACTAGTGGTTCAGTCAAACTCTACCTACTCCACTTTCCAAGCGCCTCTTGGGAATTTGAATAAAATCTTTCCGACTCTTTCCACGGATTAGAGCCCAAACGTTACACCAACGCTCCTTTTACGGGTTCAAGAGAAAACCCAATCCTTTCCACGGTTTAGGATCAAACCGTTACAAATATTGAAATTTTTTAAGAACACAATACAATTCTCACTAGAGTGGATTTACAAGTTTAAGCACTCAACAAATTTATCCTCACAATACAATAACACTCTCTCAAGAATAAGATGAAAAGAAAAAAAAATGGGAGCTTAGAGAGAGCAACAATGGAATCTTTTGAGTTTTGGAGGATTATGAAATGTAAATTTTATTAGTTCAAAATTTGGAGAGGAAGATGGTTTATATAAAAATGGAAAAATTTTTAGAAACCACAATTAATTTAGACCATTAGATTTTGGAAAAGAAAAAACAATGGTGGAGATTTAAACTAAATTAGTCATTAGATACAAACAAGATATAATATTAAATTCTTTTTCTTTTGAAATTCATTTTCTTTTTAAAATTAATTTAAAAAATAAAAAACATACCATGTGTCAAAAACTAGCAGTTAGACAGAAACATAAAATAATATTAAATTCATTTTCCTTTTAATTCATTTTCTTTTTAAAGTCAATCCAAAAATAAAAAAAAAACATACCATGTGTAAAAAAACTAGCCGTTAGACACAAATATAAAATAATATTAAACTTATTTTCCTTTTAAATTTCTTTTAAATTTTATTTTTTTAAAGTCAATCCAAAAATAAAAAAACATACCATGTGTAAAAAACTAGCCGTTAGACACAAACACAAAATAATATTAAATTTATTTTCCTTTTAAATTTCTTTTAAATTTCATTTTTTTTAAATCAATCCAAAAGTCAAAAGTTCATCATATGTTAATCTCTTGATGATCCACCTGTCAACCAATATGC
>NW_028326129.1:0-8067 GCF_027475165.1 Benincasa hispida | reverse complement strand
AAAAATCTTAGTTTGTCACACGATCAACTCTTCTCATATATACATATATACAAACTTGGATGCATCCCGTGTTGTACTCATTTTTGTAAAACTCACTCGAGTATCAACGTGTGCATGGAGATCAGTATAGTGTTGTGGCTACACTCAAATATTACTCATATAATTGAATTATTTATTTTCTATGGTGAAGTAAGAATAATAAAAAGGATGTGGTTTAGAATGTATACATTTTTGTTTAGTTCATCGGTTTGTGATGTGACAAACTTTTTTTCCAAATATATATTTTTGATTTTTTTTTTTTTGTTATGTGATTTTGGAATGATGAAATAGGATAAATGCAATCCATTGAACCTAAATATGACTTTCCATGAAATAAAACATAATGAGCAATACTTGGTGATTAATATTTGGATGTATCCTATTTCTATGCATTTCACTTTCATCGCACACAATAAGAATTAAAATATTTAAATAAAGATATAAAAAGAATTTAGCACATAACAAATTATGATAAGATAATTTGGTGGATGCACAAAGATAGATATAGACCCAGATATATCTGAGTAATTTTCATACTGATACAACTTTTCTAATCATATGGTAAATTGTGATTGGACTATTGGGTCAGAAAGATAGGTGGAATGCAGGATGCAGTGGGGTATTTTTCATCTTTAATTACCACTAGTTACTAAAGGACAAAAATGCCCCTAGTAATTCGTTTACCAAGAGAATAAAAAAACATAGAAAAAGAAAAATAAAAATAAAAAGTTTAACCCCAAGGCTTATAAATAAACTCCATTGTTGCACCTTAAAATCAGAGTCCAGAAAGAACAAGAAGAACAAGAAAGACAGAGAGAGCCTCGATGACGAGGAAGAAAGTGAAGTTGGTTTGGATTGCAAGCGATAATGCAAGAAAAGCCAGTTTCAAGAAACGAAGGCTCGGATTGTTAAAGAAAGTAAGTGAACTCACCATTCTCTGCGGCGTTTTCGCCTTTGCTGTCGTTAATGGCCCCGACGAGGACCATCCCGTCATCTGGCCATCTCTCTCCGTCGCTCAACACCTCTACCATCACTTTCTCAGCCTTCCGGAAGTCGAACGCCAGAAGAAAATGACGAATCAAGAGACATATCTCAAGGAATGCACCACCAAAGCTCATGATATGCTAAAGAAACTCGTCAAGAAGAATCAAGAACTCGAACTTGATCTTCTGATGCATCAATTGCATCAAGGTCATCATATTTCCCAACTCACCAATGGGGAATTACTCGCATTGTTCTGGATGGTCGGAGAGAGAATAAGAGACTGCCAAAAACGAATCGAGTATCATCAACAGGTTCATCGTCTTCCTCCTCCTCCTACTGAATTTGTTCCTTCTAACTCTCATCTGCTTGAAATAGGGAGCAATGAGATGGATCTTTTTGATAATGGAAGGAATTTGATGGATCAATGGTTTATTGATATGTTGATGAGTTCGAATGATAAAATTGGGGGAAGTAGTAGCAATATGGCAGGGGAGTTAAGGTTTGTTCAATCAGAAGTGAATATGGGCGATTTGATGAATGGAGAAAATTTGGTGGTGGGAATCAGCGAATTAGGCGGAACGGAAACGATTATTGTTGAAGGAGATGGCGATGAGAACATTTTGTTATCGGAGTGGAATTTTGGGGTAAATGACAATTCTGGAATGTGTGAGATTGAGAAGCTTGTGAACGACATTAATGGCGTTGGTGTTGAGGCTACTGTTAGTCATATGGATTTCACTCACCAAGCGGGTTTTGGAATCGGTGGTGACGTCAATGGTGGAGACCCTATGGGGAGTCTGTACTCCGATGCCTGTTACTACGGCGACAGTGGTGGTGTAAGGATTGATGTGAATGATGATGTAGAGATGTTGCTTCAAGGATTGTTTGAAAGTGAAATAAGCTGCAGCAATGGAAATGGAAATGGAACTGAAATTCAACATGGAAATGGAAATGAGAATCAGAATAATGAAGGTGAAGACGTTGAAGATGATCTTCTAAGTAAGGAATGGCAAAACAAATTTACTCCATGATTGCTTCTTCTTAATTAAGTTCTAAATAATGGAGGAATTTGAGGGTTACTCCAATTTTCTCTATCTCTATATATAAAAATATTATGATGGTATGAATTATGATCTAGTGTCTAAAGAAAATAGAATAATGTGTTAGTTTCTTATGAGTACTTAAAATCTAGTTCTCTTTTTTAAGTGTGGATTAATTGAAATATTTGAGTAGTCTACTTAAGCATTTTCTAGAGATTAAAAAAAATATATATGATCATCATGGCTAATGATCACTATTTTAGTATTTGTCCAGATAATTCTGTATCAAGTTTGTCTAAGTTAATTGAGTGAAGTTTAAATTGTCTCTTTTTATAAGAATTTAAATATCTGATTTTTCATATATTATTGATATATACTTATTTAGTGAATTCGATAATTCGATTTTCGATCTCTCGCAATTTTTTTATAATATTTGGAATGGAAGAATAGAACGGCTTCGAATGCATGAACTAGGTTTATTTTAATAAAATTATAAATGTTTTTATTATTATTATTATTATTATTATTATTATTATTATTATTATTATTGTAACTCCCACAATGGTCTCGCATGCATGCAATTATAGAAGATGGTGAAACGTGAGTACATGAGGGTGGCAATATTTTGGATAATTATTCTCTTTTGGCTTATTCTTGGAATTTAAGGAATATTCTTTTTAAATAATAATGGGTATATTTTTTTTAGGAATAATAATGGGTATTTGAACCATAGAACATATTTGAAATCTTATAAACATATTATTAAAAAATGAGAATGACTGATATTTTAAATTAATCTCATTTTGAGGTATATCTCGTCTTGTTTTGGGAGTAAAGAGAGACGACAATAATTGTGATACTAATCAAAATTTTAGTATTATTTGAGAATATTGTTTGGTTAAGCCATGTGTTATTTTTACTATGTTATTATCTTAAAATTTATTATTAATAATACAATTTTGTATTACGTTTGATTGATTTCTTTGTTTTATATAGCAATGGCAATAATGAAAATCTAAACATTCAAAAATGAGTAACTTTACGTATCTAGTACGTTGGTTTTGAATGTCATGATAAGATCATTGTTTTTGTGGTATTCAAATTGACGCGGTGGCACAACGAGACATCATATTATTATAGGAATATGTCTGGGTTGAGGTCTTCACATGCGACATCAATAAAAATAGTAACCCTTAACAAAGCAACGGACATAAACCAACTAAACTCTTAAAAACATAAAGGTTGAAAAAACATTTTTAGTCATTAACTTTTATGAAGATTAACGATTTAGGTCCCGTTTAGTAACTATTTGTTTTTTTAAAAAAATAAGCCTATAATTTTTTTTTTTTTGCCTTTGTGTTTTGCTTTTTACTAATATTTTTAAAAATCAAGCCAAGTTTTGAAAACTAAACAAAGATCATTTTTAATTTTTTTTTTTAATTTGGCTAAGAATTCAACTCTTTACCTAAGAAATATGCAAACAATTGCAAAAAAGAAATTACGAAGAATTAGGTTTAATTTTTAAAAATAAAAAATCAAATGGTTACCAAATGAAGTATTAGTCTCTTTTTATTTTAATATATAACAAACACTTATTTTTATATTTTTAATTTTGCAACAATTTAGTCCATATACACTTTCAAATTTTTAACAATTGTACAGGGCAGGGACTACATCATGACAAATGTTAAAATACATATACTAAATTGTTACATAATAAATTGAAGACTAAGACCTCATTTGATAATCATTTAATTTTTTTTTTTTTTTAAAAAAAGCCTATAAACAGTTCTTCCACCTCTAACTTTTTAATTTGTTATCTACTTTTTACTTGTGTTTTAAAAAATCAAGCCGAATTTTTGAAATTAAAATTTTTAAACCTTAAGCTTCGTTTTTCTATTTTGGAATTCTCGCTTAAAAAAATCAATTTTTGTACTTGAGAAAGATGCAAATGGTTGTAAGAAATTAAGATGAAATATGTTAATTGTCAAAAAACCAAAACCAAAAAACAAAACGATTACCAAATGAGACCTAATTTATTACAAAATAAATAAATATAGAGAGAGAGATATTGAGGCTTAGTTTGGAGTTGTAGCTTCTAAAATAATTTCTCGTGATTGTAGTTCTAAAACACAATTGTAAAATGAAGAAAATAGTAGTATTTGTTCAATTTTAATTTTGAACATGAAAAAGTATGTTAAATTTTTTGGATAAATAATAGTAAATTGTCGCGATGGATAATAATGCCTAAATTAAATAGACCTATTTTCAAAATTTATATTTTTTATAATTATTTAGGAAGCATTTAGGACAAGGGTTATCATGAAAATATAATAACCACCTCTTGTTACAAGAAAACTAATTCAAAACCTCCAATTAACTACAATCAAAACTATTCATACCCGTATTTGCTACAGTATTTAATATTTATATACTACAACTTTTTTTAAATTTTATTTTAATTCATCATTTTTTTTTCATTGTGCCTACAGTATTTACTATTTCTTCTCAAACTAAATAGTTTACATTCTCAGACACATATCTTATAAACCTAAACTAAATAATCTATTACCCAAAGACAAACTATCATAATCCAACTATAACAATCTATAACTATAATAACTAGTTTATTGTCCCAAACGCCTCTTAGATGTTATATCATATATGTTGAAAACTTAAATTTATATATTCTTTGCTCTAAATTTCTTCAAAGAAAAAATATAAGATTATTTTTTAAATATAGGAGAAATATGTGCTATTATGTAAAGAAAAAAATGATAGCATTGCACTAACCAATTTAAAGTTTTAGGATATAGATATTCACTGCATAAGGAATATACTAAATATACAAAATAAATCTTAATCTATAAATAATAAAATTGAAATTTTGCTTAAAAGTTGGTCAGAAACAAATTCTTAAAACGATGAGAACAAATCAGTCTTTTGAAGAGTGTCCATGCATAAACAAATCAATTTAGACTCTCAACTAAAACTTCTTTTGAAGAGTGTCCATGCATCAATTTACATCATCTATTTTATTTTTTCAACATCACGAAAAGCATCTACAACCTATAGAATAAAAGCATCGACAATTTTCAAATGTTAATCGTAATAAAGGTCTAAATACTGGATTCACTTAATAAATAAATTTAGAAGATAAATTTAAAACGGTGAATCATATACATTTTGACCCATGTGTTTCTAAACCTAAATCTTAAAAAATCTCTTAATCGATAAAATTTTATGTATAATCAAGATTTAAATAGGTATAATTTAAAATGAAAATTTCTCCAAAATAGATTAAAAACAACATGATCTCACATGTTTCATGAATAGCCCTGACACACATATGTATAGATTTAAAAATCTTCCACGTGGCCTGTCATGCATGCAATTCCGGAAACTGGTGAGACGTGAAACTGTGAGAGTTGTATTGTAATATTTTGGATTTAATTATTCTTCTTTTGGCTTATTCTTCAAAAGCATTTGAGGAATATTCTTTTTAAATAATATTATGGATAATTTGAAATTATCATATATATAAATATATATATTAAATCTGTAGATTGATGTTGTTTTACTTTATTTGAAAGAGAAAATAATTTAATAATTATTAAGAAAAAATTAATGATTATCTGTATATTATCCTTACAATCTTTATTAATATTGATAAATAGTTGATCATATGTAATACTTTCATTGACAACTAATGATTATGATATTTCTAGAATTGACTTCTCTAAACAAGTAAAAAATAACGTAAGTTACATATCTAGTGCTGGTCGGTTTCAAAAGATAAAATAAGAACATTGATTTCCTGATATGCAGAGTGTCACCATGCAGAACACGAAATCATACTTTAATAGAATATGTTTAATCGATTTCCAGGAGTGATTCGATAAAAATAGATTAACCCCTAAACAACTAACAACTCAAAGCATTCACCACTCTTAAAAGTTAAAACAAATATTTTCTTAATCATGAATATTTATGAAAGTAAAAATTTAGTCTCTTGATCTTTAGTATGTAACAATTTATGGTGGGTTTGGGGCGAAGACTATCCTAAGATTATAATAACTACTAAAGTAAATACTATTTTGTATTCCCCAATTAGTTACAGTCAATATTATTTCTAAACCCTCATTTTCTATAGTATTTACTATTTATTATGGCTTTTACTATTTCACATTCATAGCTTTTTATTCATTGCTTCAGTGTTTACTATTTCTTTCACAAATTAAAATAGTTTACACTTCAAACACATACTATTATAAATCAAGCTAATATAATCTATACCCCAAACACAAACTATTATAACTTAACTATAATAACCTAGGACTATAATAATCAACTCTTTGCCCCAAACGCCCCTTAGTATATACACTTTTAAATACATAACGATTGTTCAAGATACAGATGACATCATTACAAATTTCAAAATACAAGTACTAAATTATTATAAAACAAAAAATATAGAGACAAAATCATGAGGTGTTTTCAAATAAAGGAAAATGAACCAACATATTTACAAATATAAAACTCGTTACTATCTTCCATGATAGATCACGAGATGATGTCCATCCGTGAACTGTCGTCATTGATTAGATGTCTATCACGATCTATCATGATAGACAATAATATTTTGTTATACTAAAAATTTTTTCAAGAGAGATTAGCCATTTAAAAACAATTACCCTTAATACATTCCACTATATTATTGCATTTAAATTATTACTTTCTTAATATTCATATCGTTTAATTGAGATTAAAATACATGCCTCGAAATTCACGAAAGGAAAGATCATTATTACAAGATTCGGTACTTTTTCATCACTAAAGAAGAGAAGTTATTTTAATTCTTTTGTAACTCATAGCCTTAAAATTATAAAAGATTAATGGCAATAAGAACAAAAGAAAAAGAGAAAAAGAAAATGTAATAATAGATTATAAAAAAATTAAAAAATAATGATAATTTTTTCACATAAAAACAAAGACAAGAAAAAAGCAATAGTATATAAATATATATTTTTTCTCAAATATCAATGCAAACTTAACCGTAATTCCCATTTCACACCTAATATAATATATAAATATATATTTTTGGCATAATAAATAATAATAAAGGTCGTTTTTAGTCAAAATGACAACTCATAATGATATAGTAATATTTAATTTTGGGTTAATTGCTATATAACTACCCCTACTATTCAAGATTTTCCTTTTGACAACTCATCTTCATTCACCAATCACAATTCCAATGTTGACTGACAAAAATATGAATTTTTATTTCGAAAATAAATTGTTTAAAATTTTTTTTTTTTTTATAACTTTGTAGGGTTTGAATTTTGTATAGCTTTTGTGATATATTCTATTTCTTTTTCTTTTTCTTTTTTTTTTTCAAGTAAGGTTTGGTAGATTTAATGATTTCTCTAAAGGAGTTTAATTATATAGGCTACACAAATTTTGCTTATAATTAAACATGAAATTTAGGTTTTGGTTAATAATTAGTTTGTTTTGGATTTTGGGCTTTGAAAATTGTGTTTGTTTTCTCCTAATCTTTTTACAGTACTTTTCATCCATCCTTAAGAAAAATTTGCATCCATAGCCAACTTTGTGTAGCTCACTTTATCGTCTGACTATAATTTGCCAAAATGAACATAGCTTCAACTGGCAAAGTGTTTGTATTATTATCCTCAAAGTGAGAGATTCGACTCCCCTACCCCACATATTGTCAAAAAAAAAAAAAAAAGTTTGTCACACGATCAACTCTTCTAATATATACATATATACAAACTTGGGTGCATCCCGTGTTATAGCCATTTTTGTAAAACTCACTCGAGTATCAACATGTTCATGGAGATGAGTATAGTCTTGTGGCTGCACTCAAATATTACTCATATATCTATATTGAATTATTTATTTTCTATGGTGAAGTAAGAATAATAAAAAGGATGTGGTTTAGGATGTATACATTTTTGTATAGTTCATCGGTTTGTGATGTGAC
>NW_028326128.1:0-8231 GCF_027475165.1 Benincasa hispida | reverse complement strand
GTAAAACTCTTAGGTTTGAGAAAGAATTAGAATGCTTTATTCATTCACCAAAGATATGAATATATACAAGTGTACAAAGCATAGAAAAGGAAAATATCACAAAATATTGACAAGAATGGAAAATCCTAATATAGAATTATAACACTCCCCTCAAGTTGGAGCATATATGTTAATCATGCCCAACTTGTTACATAGATAATCTATACGTCTTCCATCCAATGTTTTCGTGAAGATATCTCCTAATTGTTCTCCAGTCTTCACATATCCTATAGACACCAACCCTTGTTGAATTTTCTCACGTACAAAATGGCAATCAACTTCAATATGTTTAGTCCTTTGATGAAATACTGGATTAGACGCAATATGAAGTGCTGCTTGATTATCACACCACAACTTTGTCGGTGTGGTGATTTCAAATCCCAACTCAACAAGAAGTTCATATATCCAAATCAATTCACACACAGATTATGCCATTGCTCTATATTCTGATTCTGCACTTGAACGTGACACCACATTTTGCTTCTAACTCTTCCAAGAAATCAAATTACCACCAACAAAAACACAATACCCTGAGGTTGATCTTCTGTCTTCTTTAGATCCTGCCCAATCAGCGTCTGAGAAACATTCAATATTAGTATGACCATAATCCTTATATTATAAACCATGCCCGGGAGTAGCCTTCAAATAACAAAGAATCTGTTCCAATATAGGCCAATGATCAACTGTAGGGCATGACATGTACTGATTCACAATACTTATTGAATAGGCTATTTCGGATCGAGTCACTGTAAGGTAATTAAATTTTCCCACAAACCTCTTATATCTTTCAGGATCTTTTAGCAATTCTCCATCTTTTGTGAGCTGTAAGTTGGGCATCATTGGGGTACTACATGGCTTAGTCCCTAGCTTTCTTGTTTCAGTCAACAAGTCAAGTACATATTTTCTCTGTGATAATAAAATTCCTTTCTTGCTTCTTATTTCCTCAATTCCTAAGAAGTATTTCAACATGCCCAAATCTTTTGTATGGAATTGATTATGAAGAAAGGTCTTTAGAGACTGGATACCTGAAACATCATCACCAGTAATCACAATATCATCCACATATACAACTAACAAGATGACACCACCCTCAGATCTCTTAAAAAAGACTGAATGATCTGACCTACTCTTCTGCATTCCAAAGCTTTCAATCACCTGACTAAATTTACCAAACCAAGCTCGTGGGCTCTGCTTTAATCCATACAAGGATTTACGAAGGTGACATACCGTTCCATTCTCCCTCTGAGCAACAAACCCTGATGGTTGCTCCATATACCTCTTCTTGAAGATCACCATGAAGAAATGCATTTTTAATATCAAGCTGATGTAAAGGCCAATGATTGATTGAAGCTAATGAAATAAACATCCTTACAGATGCCATGTTTGCTACAGGAGAAAAAGTATCAGCATAGTCAATGCCATAAGTTTGTGCGTAGCCTTTCGCTACGAGGCGTGCTTTTAACCGAGCAACAGAACCATCAAGATTGACTTTAACTGCAAACACCCATTTGCAACCAATAGCCTTCTTTCCTGCAGAAAGAGAAACTAAATCCCAAGTACAATTATCATCTAAGGCAATCATCTCCTCCACCATTGCGGCACACGAACCAGGATGAGACAAAGTCTCATGAACAATTTTTGGGATGGATACAGACTCTAAGGATGCAATGAATGAACATGTGGAAGGTGACAAATGGTTATATGAAACAAAAGAGGAAATAGGATGAGCACAAGTACGTTTACCTTTACGAAGAGCAATAGGAAGATCATCACCCGTTTTTGGATCCAATGACGAAGAAGACTCTGGTACAGGACATGGAACTCGAGGAGGTTGTCGTCGAGTATAGACCTTAACGATGGGAGGAGGAGATGAATCAGGAAGAGGATCGAAAGGAGAAATAATTGTGTAGACAAGGAAATCATCCTATAATTCCTTATGCTCCCCTTGACTCTTATTCGAAGAGAAAGACGGTGATGAAAAAAATGGGGTATGTTAAAAAACGTGATATCAGGAGAGACTAAATATTTATTAAGACTAGGACAATAACACCGATACCCCTTTTGGACACGGGAATAACCAAGAAAAATACATTTTAAGGACTTTGGATCCAACTTGGTATGCTGAGGCGAACATCCCGAACAAAGCAGGTACAACCAAATATTCTGGGTTGAATGGGAAACAAATGTTGCTTAGGGCATAAAGTACGAAAAGGTATCTCACCCTTAAGAATGGAAGAGGGCATGCGATTGATTAAGAAACAAGCTGTGGAAATAGCATCAGCCCAAAAGGATTTTGGAACATGCATCTGAAACATCAAAGCTCTGGCTGTCTCAAGGAGATGACGATTCTTTCGTTCTGCAACCCCATTTCGAGATGGAGTATCAACACAAGAAGATTGATGAAGAATGCCATGGGTATCTAAATAAGACTTGAGTGTATGAGAAAAATATTCCTTAGCATTATCACTCCGTAGGATTTTAAGAATACCACTAAACTGAGTTTGAATTTCGACATGGAAGTTACGAAAATGAGAAAGTAACTCAGAACGAATTTTCATTAGATATAACCACGTAACACGAGAATAGTCATCGACAAATGTAACAAAATATCTAAACCCCCATTTGAACTCAACAGGACAGGGACCCCAAACATCAGAATGGACCAATTCAAAAGGAGTACTAGCTCGTTTATTGACTCAAGGATACAAACTCAAACGATGAAATTTAGCAAATTGACATGACTCATAATCGAAAGAAGACAAATGTTGAAGTTATGGACGAAGACTCTTCAACACAGAGATAGACGGATGATCCAAACGACAATGCTCTTCAAAGGGAGACGATACGCTAGAGCATGTGATGGCCGTAGGTGTTTGTGGTTCAAAGATGTAAAGACCTCCAACTTCCCGCCCTTTACCAATAGTCTGTTTCGTCGTAAGATCCTGAAATAAGCAATAACAAGGAAAAAAGGAGACACAACAATGCAGATCACGAGTGAGTTTACTGACCGAAATCAAATTAAATGAGAAATTTGGTAAATTTAAAACTGATGACAAAGAAATTGATTCAGTGAGATGGACGGTTCCTGATCCTAAACAGGAGTGGAGGTTCCATCAGCTATAGTGACATTAGGTGAAGAGGTAGATGTACAAAGGGTAGGGAATAAACTGGGGTTACTTGACATATTCTGTAGCGCCAGAGTCAATGACCCATTTTGACGTGGAGGAAAGAAGGCATTTAGAAATGTTACCTGTCTATGCGATGGTCGTAATGGGAGTAGAAGATGATGCCCTCAATGACTCTTGATATTGCTGAAATTTAGCAAACTCCCCTGCAGAAATCGTAATTGACTTGTCAAGATTATCAAGAGTAGAGCCGACATATGCAGAAGGTAATGACATCCTCTGACCCTTATTCAACAATCTTCTGCATTCACGTTTCGTATGGCCAGGTTTATGACAATAATAGCAAACAACACCTCCTGGATTTGATCTCCATGAATTGTAGTTGGATCCATTCAACTTGTGTTCAGTTACTTTTGACACCATAGGAACAATCTTAGACAGTACTGGTTTCTTATCAGCCATTACCTCAAAAAAGTAGACACCGGACAACAAAGAATCAAACCTTAATTTACCGAAGAGATGTCTACACAAGCAATGAGTATATCTATATATCCCAAACAAACACACCACCAAGAAGAACCAACAACACTGAGGAAACCTCAATGAAGACGGACGAAAAAACGGCGGCGCACGTGCCTACATGCCCTGACGCGTGGACGGACAGCAGGCTGGAACAGGCGGCGCGTGAGCCTCACGTGCTGGTTAGATGGCAACCAGGGGGATTTTGTAGCTCGGCGGCTGGGCTTCTCTTTGGAATGGGCGGTGTCGAAAAAACAGTTTTTTTTTTCTTTTTCTTTTTTCCCGGCGGTGGCAGCTGATGACTGCGGCGCGGCGAACAAACCGAAGAATCTCGCTCTCTCCAGCTTTCTGTTGTTTGGGCTCTCGCGGACTTTCCACTCTCGCTCTCGTGTCGACTGTCGTTGGTCGCGCTCTCGATCTCGTGTAGCTGGGTTCTCGATCGACGCTTCCGCTCCCGCTCTTTCCTACTGCCTCGCTAAGAATCTCGCTCTTTTTACTCTCGCTCTCTTTACTCTCGCTCTCTCCAATGTTCTCTCTAATCTCGCTAGTTTTCACGCGTGGTCGCCTTCACTACTTGTGGATTCCACTTCCTCTTTTTAACTCTTTCAAATTTTAAGAGATGGTCATTCACCTCCAATTCTTCCAATGAGTAGTGTCCAAACAAAAGTTATCTCCTGCCCGTTGTCTCCTGAATTGGCTAGCGTCCAATCTTCCAATTAATCCTCCCTGATTCTGCTCCCTTATTCATTATTTTTGGATAATGAATAAATTTCCAATTAATCCAATAAATTTCCAATTTCCAATTATTCAGTTTTTTTTCTTCTTCTAAATTTCTACCCCTTTAAATAAAATTTCATCCTGCTTATTATTTGACATTTAATTTCCTGTATAGTTACAAATCTTGAGTCGTTTAACATTCTCCCCCCTTAAGGGAACTTTGTTCCTGAAAGATTTCTTGGTTCTTTTAAATAAGGATCAAGGGTTTTTGTCTTTCATCTCGTCTTTTCGTTCCAAATAGATAGGGTATTTGTCTTTCATCTCGTCTTCTCGTTCCAAATGTTAAAAAGAAGAAAGTCTTCTTGGTTATCAAAAAAGATAAGTTCTTGTGTTATTAATATTCCTTGCTAATTTCCAAGGAAGCTTCGCACCTCGCTGACTTGTTGTTGGGCGAGGCCAGTTGATAACCGTTTCAATCTTAGTAGGATCCACTGAGATTCCTTCTTGCATTACAATATGCCCTAAGTAGGCAACTTGTCGCACCCAAAACTCACACTCGGAGAATTTGGCATACAACTTTTCATTTCTTTTATGGAAAGAACGTTCTTAAGATGTTTTTCTTTCATGTTCTGTCTCTGACTTGGAATAAACTAAAATATCATCTATAAATATGATCACAGAGTTATCAAGATGGTCCTTAAAAATTCTATTCATCAACTCCATGAAGGCTGCGAGGGCATTCGTTAATCCAAAGGGCATCACAATGAATTCATAATACCCATATCTTGTTCGGAAAGCAGTCTTCGTTATATCCGACTCCTTGATTCGTAGTTGATGATATCTAGATCATAAGTCTATTTTGGAGAATACTGAGGCTCCTCATAATTGGTCAAATAGGTCATCAATGCGTAGGAGTGTATACTTATTCTTTATTGTCAACTTATTCAACTCCCGATAATCTATACAAAAATGCATTGATCCATCCTTTTTCATAACAAATAAAATAGGTGCTCCCCATGGAGACATGCTAGGGCGTATAAATCCCTTATCTAGCAATTC
The DNA here is from genome assembly GCF_027475165.1 of Benincasa hispida. Taxonomy (NCBI): domain Eukaryota; kingdom Viridiplantae; phylum Streptophyta; class Magnoliopsida; order Cucurbitales; family Cucurbitaceae; genus Benincasa; species Benincasa hispida. The sequence continues at coordinate 2,772 of NW_028326128.1, read as the reverse complement.
TTGTAACTGTATTTTAAGTTCTTTTAATTCCGCAGGTGCCATTCTATATGGTGCTTTAGATATTGGTTCAGCTCCGGGAATTAGATCTATACAAAATTCTATTTCTCGACTAGGTGGTAAACCTGGTAACTCTTTTGGGAATACATCTTTAAATTCCCTTATTACAGGAATGGCCTTAATTTCATCCTTTTGGTTTCGTAAATCTACTACGCTTGCTAAATATGACCAAGCCCCATGGTTGAGCAAATGTTTAGTTTTTAAGGCTGAAATTATTCTTGGGGCTGGTGATGCATTAGAACTCTTAAACTTAAACTTGGTTCCTGTTGGAAAGGTGAATATGACCTCTTTATTATGGCAATCTATGCTTGCATAGTTTGCTGCTAACCAGTCCATACCTAGTATTATGTCGAAATCACTTATGTCTAGGATGATAATGGTCACCCCTAGTTTATGTCCTGATACTGACAATTCACAATTTTCTACTACTGAGTGGGCCAATATAGATACTCCGGCAGGAGTAGCTACGGATAGAATGTAGCCTAAGGGCTTTGATGTTAATTGAGCATGTTGTGCAAATATTGTAGAGATGAATGAATGACTAGAGCCTGAATCAAATAAAGTGAAGGCATAATACCCGAGGATGAGTAATGTACCTGTAACAACTGCATCTTGATCCTCTGCCTCTTGACGTGTAACAGCAAACACTCATCCTTTCTGTTGTTGGGTAACCTTGTTACTAGTAGGCTGGGTGGTCTGGGCCGTTGATACTTGGTTGATGAGCTTTGGGCAAGCCTTTCTATATCAATCTGTCTGGCCGCAGTTGAAACACACCCCTAAGTTCCGAAGACATTGCCCCTAATGGTGTTTTCAATAATTTCTGCACTTAGGATATGTAAATGTTTGACTCTTCTGTGGTGACTGTACGCCCTGAGTGATTTGGGAAATTTTTGCTTGCCGTTGTGAGCGTTGGAAGCCCTGTTGGGCGAATTTCCTCTTTTCATTTGGCATGCATCCTCGTTCAGAAGTTGAGGTTTTGGCAGCAAGATCTACTTCCATGAGTAAGACCGACTCGAGGGTAAGGGCATACTCTTTGTGTCGGAAAGTAGTAACAATGCATCGAATGCCTTCTCTTAATCCCCAAATAAACCTTTCCACCTTCTTCTCTTCCGTGTCTACTAGTCGAGGGACAAAGTGGGACAAGTGATCAAATTTTCGTTCATACTTTGCCACTGATATGTTCTCTTGACGAAGATTAAGAAATTCCACTTCCTTTTGACATCTCACTATCAAAGGGAAATACTTGTTGTAAAAAGCCTGATTGAATTGCTGCCATGAGACTGTACCTTTGATTGTTCTTTGTGTGGATTCCCACCAGAACTTTGCATCGCCTCTGAACATGAAGGTGACACAATTTACTTTCTGTTCTTGTGGGATGTTCATATGGCGGAAAATAGTTCTATTTCTATCCAATTCAATGTTATAGTTGGATGCACGAATGATTCGTCAAATATTGAAGGATGGAACGTCCTGTATTCTCAAATCATTTTTTTTAACTCATACCTATGTTTACTAAATTATTTACTAAATTACTTGTTCGAAAATTCTACTTACCAGCGTATTTGGCATGGCTATGGGCATCACTTAACAGGCCGAACCAACAAACACCACGACTCTTCTAATGCAATAGAGCCTATTTGGCCCAAATGCTCTGATACCAAACTGTAATGACCGGATCCTTACACATTATGATCCGATCGCTACGACATGCATACTTAGACTTTTCTATCCTGAGATGAGTTTTGGTGAAAATTTCAAAGAACATATCTAAATTTTATTAATTAGATAGAAAAACTATATAAAAAGTTTATTTATCAAAACACCAGGATCCATAAAACATGGTGGTACAAAATGCATATGCCTATAATAGTGAGTTTGATGGTTGGCCATTTGAGCGACGTCCAATTCTGCCATCTACGCTGTGTCCTTACCTACAAAGTCTATAAAAATATAGGATGAGTATATAATATACCAAGTAAGTAGTTCTCACGTAGGGTAGTGACCAAATGCACAATCACAAGCAACATGTCATGAAAACATATGGTTGGGAACGAAAATGTATAATAACATGTGGTGGTCGGTTATGCTTCCAACATAAATCCCTCCATCCTGATAGAAAGATGAGAACCTAAGCGAAAACTAACCCATCTGATGATTAGCGGGTCATGCAGTCAGTAGGGCCAGAGTTGCATCCAACATCAACCATTAGCATAAACGTAATATTGGACTAGAGGGGTGCAACCATACATACCCTGCTAGTCCCTAGCCTAAACATAACGTAAGATTAGGCCTGAAGGGGTGTAACCATACATGCCCTGCCAGCCCTGGAAGCATAAATTTCTCCGCCCTGATAGGAAGATGAGAACTTAAGCGGAAACTAACCCATTTGATGATTAGCAGATCATGTAGTCAATAGGGCTAGAGCCGCATCCAACATCAGCCATTAACATAAACGTAAAATTAGACTAGAAGCATAACTTACACCTAATTAAAACTTGATTTTAACGTAATCGTGAACAAACATAATGCATGGGGTCCCTTGTAGAGAAACGTGTTCTAAACATGTAATGAAATAAAACAATTAACATAACCATGCAACATAATAAAGGTACACTACCACATAACATTTAAAGAGAGGGTGAGATAAACTACTTACTGTGATCTAGTTATTCCTTATTATTCTTTATGATTTAATCAGTAGAGCTTTCCCTTTTT
>NW_028326127.1:0-8258 GCF_027475165.1 Benincasa hispida | reverse complement strand
AAGGAGGTTCAGATTGGCAGTAGGTATCACAAAAGGGTGGTATCTGCGGTCCTTCACGCCTCCCCTCGAGCTCAGGAGGCGGGCACGGGGCGGGTTGTGACAGATTAATTTCATTTGTGGATGACCTAGATAACTTGATATGAATCCTGAGCTATTTATGAACTCTTTTTATTTCGGGATTGTTCTTCGATCTCCATAGGTGAGGGTAAGCTCAGCAGTGCTGCTCAATGTGACTCCCATTTTAAGGACAAGATCGTGTAGGCAGTTGGGTACATAGAATTTGCACGATGAAATTCATTACTACCAATTTTAGGGATGGAATTCACTCCCATTTTAGGGCTATTCTTGGAGGAATTTTCGTTGATTTCAAATTTTCGTTGAATTTTGATTGATGTTCTTAGTTTATGTTAATAATTAATCAATCCATTTGGTTTTGGCCAAAGTTCTTGTTTTATCTTATCGGTGGTTCTTGATTTTGATGATTGATAACTGAGTGAATTTAAATCAAGTTTTTAAATCAAAGTTTAAATGTAATTGTTCATGTTGCTGATTTAGATTCAAGTTTCTCTAATCATTTGTGTATATGTTTAAATAATTATGACGCGAATTCAAGCTTAATTGATCATATTTTGGTTTTAAATTAAATTAGTTTGATAATTTTATGGACTTGAGTTTTAATTTTCATCGATCGTAGTTTTGGTAATATTCCCATGTTGCTTTAATTGTACTATGTAATTTTTGGTAAAGATTATTTGGTATTCTGTTCCTATTATTTTCTTTTTGTATAATAATATTATTATATTATTAAGTCTTATATTGTAGAGTGGATTGGTCGAAGTAATATGTTACCAAAGTAGCCTCTGTAACATGCATTTCATTTATGAGAAAACATTTAGAATATTTTAGACAAAAATTCCTTAAAGGAATGTAAAAATAATATTTTTCATTAACTTGTGAAATAAATTTAAACAATATATGGTAGAGTATGAACATTATCTTTATACTCTTGAATCTTTTTTGAGGTGTGAACAAGGATACTTGTTACTTCATGTCCAAGAATCCTATTTTTTCCAACATGTGGAGATATGCAGTTATTAATTGGATACTTCCCTCTTGTATATTGATTAGCATCATCATGTAGTTCTATAGGAACTCTTTTATTGCATACAACATTGGCATCATCTTTAAGATGACCAGGATTGAAAGATCTAATTGCAGTTGCAATTTCAACAAAGTTCATGATTAAAAAAAGGACACCAATCAAAACAATCATGTTCTCTTTGGAGATAACCATTTTTTTTTTATAATAACGCATGTTAATGTACAAAATAATTTGCTTCAAGCTACAATGGCTTGTTTTGACAAAAGACTTCAAATGTGAATATTTATATGAAGGTAATTCTTTTGTGATGTCTTTTAATAGGAGAGTTTAGTTTCAATTGCATCTTCGGAATTTGTTGGAAGTAAACAGATTAGGGGGAAAATTGTTTGAAATGGACGGCTAACATTCCAAAAAACACATCTTTTTCTATCTATTTTACATCTACATATCATATTTTTCTTATCAAAGTTGTCCCTACTGTCTACAGTTTACACATTAAAAACCTTATTTCCCTCATCTTCAATCCTAACAATTTAAACTTATTGTGATTAAAAATGAAAATTGCATTGTCAAAGTCATATATTGAATTAGATTTGCATAGCTTTTTGTTTGCAAGCTCTAATATTAGATTCAAAGAGATTTTAAAAACTATGAAATTAAAGAAAATGTTAACTTTCAATATTTAAAAAGATAAAAATTCAAATAGTGTCACCATAAAGGCGGACAACTAGTTCTTTGGAAGAAACAATGAATGATCCCAAAAATCATTAGTATTGATACATTAAAAAAAAACATTACCATATGAATAGTTAATTTAACATTTATTTATGATGAATAGTGTTTTTGACATTTAAATATAATATTATCGGAGCTCAACAACATGTGGGATTGAACATGCAAACCTTAATGTTTTGATATATAATTTATATTTTAATTATGTCCCTTTGGATCCAACTCTATTTAGTTTACTCTTTATTAGAATTAGGGTTTGAATGTATGAAATTATGTTAAATTGTTTCTAAGATGATATCATGATGCAAATTTTTAAGAAATTATATATAATAATGCAAGTGAATACAACAATATGCTTACAACCATAATTATTTGTTGTTACAAAAGTCTTTAAATGTTTATATTTTGTTTGAAGTTAGTTAGTTTGTTGATGTTGATGGTTACTACGAATCAACAAGTAAAGAATACAAAAAATGTAAAAGAATAGAGAAGATCGGCACACAGATATACATGTTTCACTAATAGTGCATGTTCATGTTCCTCGTGATGCGAACTTAGGAGTGTATTGTGTGAGGAAAGTGTGAAAATAGGGTGTAAGAAGTGTGAATGATGCATTGGTGTTGCGTTAGTGATGTGTGCAGGGATGTGTGACACTCCTCTTTATGCGTTTAAGTTTCCTGAATCGAATCCAAGGATAAATCTAAATCAGGTTCCTGGTAAGTCCAGGGTCGAACTCAGGGATTTAGATCAAAGCTAATGCACGGTTTGCGTTGTAGCTAATGTAGAAGGATCCTATGTAAATGTTGAATGAGTTTTTATCTACATTAAGTTTACTGTGTGCGTATGAGAAGATGCAAAAGATCAAGTGAAAAATAAGGGTTTGTGTGAAAATGGTGTTCAGTGAAAGTGGTATGCGTTAATCTAAGTGAGATGTACATGTGCACGAATGTTGTGTGAATGAAAATGAACTTTGCTTGCTTATAATTCAAGTATGCACTAATGAGTTAGGTTTCTGGTTAACTTCTATTCATCACTTCTCGATGCGAATGCCACACAAATTCCTATCTCTAGGATGTATGCGTTAATCACAGAAAGTAATGAAATACTAGTGCCTCTATTTCTAGATGTACCAAACATTTTGACTTAATGGTTACTTTCTTATTCTCTCGAATAATTCGAGCTAAAATAAATTTTACCAAGTAATTATGTTGGCTTAAGCGTTTAGAAATTGAACTTGCATGAAGTCATAGATGCATCTAACATATAGCAAGAAATAAACATTAGCAAGTGTAGTTGATCAAATATGTGAATTCATAAAGAACCAGATTGTTTTTACAATGTCAATACTTAATCGAATGAGATGAAGAAAGTAGAATTGAGATGAAAAGAAAATAATCAAGTTGCAGAGTACAATCTCTTGTTCTCTTTGGCTCAATTTAAATTCATGTACAACCAACTTTTGAAAGAAATGGAGGAAAGTTCTCTCTCGAGCTAGGTGTCCTTCACTCCTTGATCAACGGTGGAGATGGATCTTTTCCCTTTGTGTTCTTCTTCTAGCAATAGCAAAGCTTTAAGTCTTTCTAGTTTTGGAATTATACACAATGAGCTACTTATTACCTTATTCTGGTGGGATTTAATCTATTTATAGGCGTTGCTCTTCACCAGCTTGATGATGGAGCGACATTAAATTGCAAACCCTGGTCAGCCGCTTGACATTCAGACATTTTTTAGACACCGCCAGTCAGATGCCCATGCTTGCAAGTGGTGATTTGACACAAACAGCCTAAGTCAATCAACCTTTGTTGCATTGAAATCCCCCGACGTATGTCCAGCGTTAGCTTCGCCTGCAACACTTAGAATCTTTGTTGAAATCCTGCAATAATATGCGTTAGTGACGCAGCTTTCAGCAATAAACATTATTTTTTGTACAAGTTTAGTAGTGTTTGAGTAATTCCATGCGTTTTCTCTAAGAACGATGAGATTTTATCACTAAAAACCTTAATTGTTCCAACTTTTGAGAGACAATAACTTGTATTTCTACAAGTTATCAGTGCGTTAGCTACATTCAAGAAGTAGAGGGCAATTTTATTAGAATGAGTATTACAGAATACAAAATGATGACGACTCTAGGGTTAGAGAGTTTATATAGTGTAGTTCTCTAAACGATAGGGTCATAATCGTAAATAAACTATAAATAATTAAGTATGCCAAATAATATCAAATAGCAAGCCCCCGAAGTACATCGTTTGAACCGCCAGATAACAGATTCAAGATATTCCAGTAACCAATATATTTTAAAAAATTTAAACAAATCAATCTAACACAAATTTTGGAGTGTTGAAACTTGTTTCCTTAAATTGTTAAATGACAAAAAGTAGATAGTTTTGAATACTACAGATTCAAAACAACATTCGGAAGCTCAATTTTTTTATTTCTCCAATTTTTTTAAAATGACTACTTTGAATTATAATAGTTTTTTTTTTTAATTTCGATCTTGATATATGTATAAACCGTGAAATCATAACCTAACATACCTTTTTCAATTTTTTACTATGCCTAAATTTATAATAATTCTTACGATTCTGTTTGGCATTATTTTTTTAGTACATTAAAAAATTAGTATGTATAAAATAATATTTTAAATCAAGTACATGGAAAGATATTTCAGGTTGACTTTAAGTCAATACTTTTATTCGATTATTTATAATGTTAATTATTGAGGACACAGATCAACTTCAAGTTAATTTTTATAACGTATAAGGTAGACTGTCAAAAGAAAATCAATTTACCTCTAAACTTATACTGTTATATAAATGAGAAAATCATAAACAAATAATCATGTGAATGTAAACCACGACCTTTTATTAATGAATTAAGGAAAAAAGTTCCATTTTTGTCCTTGTAATTTTGTTTAAGTAGCATGTATTTGGTCCTTTGAATTTTTAAGTTCAACAATTTATGCATGAGGTTTGCATTTTGCACATTCTTACTCATTTCGTTAGTTTTTCTGTTAATTACTGAAGAAAGGATGATGTGATACCTATCTCCTTCTTCTTTTTGTTTTTTTTTTTTTTTGGTATAGACCTAGCATTAGTGATTTATAACCCCATTTTTGTTGGGGTATATGTCCTAAAACTTGTAGTTTGTAAACAACAAACAAATATGAAGTTTATTTAGACAAATGTTGTTAAACGAGAATGAAGTGATTGTTTAATCACTCTAAATTCAATAAACTACGAACCATTGACTATTGTAATGAATACTTGGACTTTATGTGAAGATGTAAACTGGAGCAAGTTCGAGTAAAATAGCTTAAACAGTCTATAGTACTTAGATTAGGTTGGGTACTTATTTCTTGAGATACTATTGAATACAACCCACTTTATGATTGTTACAAATGTTGTAAAGTGTCATAAGCGATGTGATCAATTCGTTTATGTAGAGACATGTGCGGGGGGGGTCTACACGATGAGATTGTGTAAGACTGCTCACGAAATAATCACAGTTACGTATTAACACCGTTTACTGTTAACAATGATTAATTCCACTTCTTGATGACCTGGTTAACTTGATATGAATCTTGAGCTGTCTATGAACACTTGTTTATTTGGGATTGTCCCTTGATATGCATAGGTGAGGGTAAGCTCTGTAGTGCTACTCAATATGCCTTGCATTTTAGGATAAGACCGGGTAGATAGCTGGGGACATAGAATTTACAAGATGGAATTCACGCCCACTCATTTCAGGGAAGAAATTCATCCCCATTTTAGGGCAATTCTTGGAGGAATTTTCATTGATTTCAAATTTTGGTTGAATTTTGATTGATGTTCTTAGTTTTTTTTTAATAATTAATCAGTTCGTTTGGTTTTGGCCGGAGTTCTTGTTTTATCTTGTCGGTGGTTCTTGATCTTGATTATTGATAACTAAGTGAATTTAAATCTAGTTTTGAAATCAATAAGTTTAAATGTAATTGATCATGTTGTTGATTTAGAATCATGTTGTTGATTTATGAAGTAAATTCAAGCTGAATTGATCATATTTCGGTTTCAAGTTAAATTAGATTGACTATTTTATGGACTTGAGTTTAAATTTTCATCGATCATATTTTTGGTAATGTTCACGTGTTGCTTTAATTCTACTATGAAATTTTTGGTAAAGATTATTTGGTATTCTTTTCAAATTATTTTTTGTATAATAATATTATTATTATTTTATTGTGTCTGATATTTTAGAGGGGATTGGTCTAAGTAATATGTTACCAAAGTACCCTCTGTAACATTCATTTCTTTTGTGAGAAAACATTTATAATATTTTAGACAAAAAATCTTAAAAGCAATGTAAAAATAAATTTTTTCATTAACTTGTGAACAATTAATTTAACAAATATTTATGAGTGTTTTTGACATTTAAAAATAATTATTATCGGAGCTCAACAACATGTGGGATTGAAATTATGATAAATTGTTTCTAAGAAGATATCATGATGCAAATTTTTAAGAATTTATACACAATAATGCAAGTGAATACAACAATATGCTTACAACAAAAATTATTTGTTGTTACAAAAGTCTTGAAATGTTTATAGTTTTTTCGAAGTTAGTTAGTTTGTTGATGTCGATCGTTACTATGAAATCGATAATTAAAGAATATCAAAAATATAAAAGAATAAAGAAGATCAAAACACAGAATTACATATTTCACTAATAGTACGTTAGCTACATCGAGGAAGTAGAGGGCAATTTTATTAGAGTGAGTGTTACAAAATATAAAATTATGACGACTCCAGGGTTAGAGAGTTTATATAGTGTAGTTCTCTAAATGCTATGGTCATAATTGTAAATAAACCATCAATAATTAAGTATGCCAAATACTGTCAAATAGCGAGCCCCCGAACTACATCGTTTGAAAAGCAAGATAAAAGATTTAAGACATTCCAACAATGAATATATTTGGAAATTTTTTAATCAAATCAATCTAATACAAATTTTTGAGTATTGAAACTTGTTTCCTTAAATTCTTAAATGACAAAAAGTAGGTAGTTTTGAATACTACTGCAAAACAACATTTGATAGCTTATTTTTTTTATTTCTTCAATTTTTTTGAAAATGAGTACTTTGAACTATACAATATTTTTTTTTTCAACTTCGATCGCGATATATTTATAAATCGTGAAATCATAAACTAACATACCTTTTTTCGATTTTTTACTATGCCTAAATTTATAATAATTTTTACGATTCTGTTTGGCGTTATTTTTTTTTTTTAAGTACTTCAAAAAATTAGTATGTATAAAATAATTTTTTTAATCAAGTACTTGGAATGACATTTCAGGTTCGCTTTAAGTCAAAACTTTTGTTGAATTATTTATAACTTTAACTATTGAGGACACAAATCAACTTCAAGTCTTATTTTTTATAACATATAAGGAAACCGTAGAAAGTAAAATCAATTTACCTCTACACTTATAGGTTATATAAATTAGAAAATCTTAAACAAATAATCATGTGAATGTAAACCACAACCTTTTATCAGGGAAAAAAGTTACATTTTTTTCCTTGTAGTTTTATTTAAGTTGCATGTATTTGGTCCCATAAGTTTTTAAATTCAACAATTTATGCCTGAAGTTTGCATTTCGCAGCATTCTTAATCATTTCATTAGTTTTTCTATTATTTACTGAAAAAAGGATGATGTGATACCTATCTCCTTGTTTTTGTGTTTTTTTGGTATAGATCTATCATTAGTGATTTATAACTCCTTTTTGTTGGATTATATGTCCTAAAACTCGTAGTTTGTAAACAATAAACAAATATGAAGTTTATTCAGATAAATGTTATTAAATGAAAATGAATTGATTGTTTAATAACTCTAAATCCAATAAACAACGAACCATTGGCTATTGTAATGAATACTTGGACTTTATGTGACAACATAAACTAGATCAAGTTAGAGTAAAATAGCCTAAACAACTTATAATACTTGGATTAGGTTGGGTACCTATTTCTGGATATACTATTGAATACGCTTCGCTTTATGATTGTTACAAATGTTGTAAAGTGTCATAAACGATGTGATCAATTCATTCATGTAGAGACGTGTTAGAGAGGGTTTTCTACATAATGAGATTGTGTAAGACTAACCACGAAATAATCATTATTACATATTAACACCGTTTACTATTAACAGTGATTAATTTCACTTCTTGATGACTTAAATAACTTGATATGAATCTTGTGCTATCTATGAACTCTTGTTTATTTGAAATTGTCCATTGATCTGTATTGGTGAGGGTAAGCCCAACAGCATAGCTCAATATGCCTCCCATTTCAAGGATAAGACTAGGTAGATATGTAACGCCCGGATCCTTACGTATTATGGTCCGACCGCTACAACATGCATACTTAGACATTTCTATCATGAGATGAG
>NW_028326126.1:0-8290 GCF_027475165.1 Benincasa hispida | reverse complement strand
GACAGGTTTACGTTCATGTTACTTTTATTTTCATGTTTCATGTTTTAATGGTGTGCCTACCGGCCGCTAGACATGCGTGAACCGATAGGTTAAAGTTCATGTTATTATCATGTTTGACGGTGTTCCTACAAACCGCTAGACATGCGTGAGTCGATTGGTTCACGTTCATGTTATTATTATGTTTGACAGTGTGTCTACGGGCCGCTAGACATGTGTGGGTCGATGGGTTCACGTTCATAATATTATCATGTTTGATGGTGTGTCTGCAGGCCACTAGACATGTGTTTCAAGGCTTGTAGCTGTATGAGCCACGGGCTATCTTTCTTTGCTCGTGGATGCATAGTTTGATCCCGGTAATGGGATCACTTACTGAGTATTTTATACTCAACCTTTCTTAATTTATATTTTTCAGGTAATGATAGGAATGGACCGGTGGGTGATGAGAGGGACCTGTGATCGTGCCATATGGGACATGTAAATCGTTTCCGCTCAGTTTACGTTTTCAAGCTATTTAAAAGTTTTGATTTGAAACTCAATGTTGGTTAAAATTTTATTTGTTTAAGTTTTTTTTTCTTCATTATTTTTGGGGCCCCGAACAGAGGTTTTACTTATTTGTTATTTATTTTGGAAAACTATGTTTATTATTTTAATGAATTTTTATGGTCAAAATATTTGTGTTTTAAATGTGTATTTATGAGTAATGACCGTTATCAGAGCACTCAAAAGGTCGGGTCGTTACAATTGGTATCAGAGCCTAAGTTTTAGGTTCTGTAGACTGACTTACGATATAAGTCTTGGTTTTTTTTTCCCTTATGGCTATTCACGGATCCTTCGTCCTCGCTAGGTATGTTCTTTCATTAAATGTTTTATGGAAGATGTATTTAAAAGCCTTCATGTCTAAGCTTTATGTATTAACTGATTGTTATTGCTAGTTTAACGACCTGAAAGAAGTTATTATGAGATGGCTATTTTGTTTTGGTGTTATGGAAAGAAAGAAGGATCATTATAAGGCCATTTGGCGTTAGTTTAATTCATGGAAGGACTGTTAGAAACGAACATATATTTCTGTTCAGGAATATTGAAACCTGATAGAACTATGAAGTATAATGCACTTATGGCATGAAAGAAAGAAATGGATGTATTTGGTCAAGCTATAGAATAAGGTAGGTGAATTGGAAATTCACTGAGGAATAATATTAAATTTTGCATTACGAGAATAAAACTAGTGGTGCTACAAGGAACTTTATCATAAGGCACACGTTCTTAGTTGCGAGATTAAAGTTTCTTTATAAGATAAGAAAGAGGTGAAGAAGAGACTATAAATTCTATTAAGGATTACTAGATGTAAGTCAAAATGTTCCAAGAAAAATTTTGAAAGGATTAATAGGTCATGATCACTTTCATGGTATTAAATTTGGTGGAGCGAGTAATGTATGGTGTTTTGGTTCTTCATGTAACGTGCCTAAAAGGAAGAAGAATTACTAGATGGAGCATAAAGCGATAGAATGAGGAACTCTTTACAAGACCTAGGTAAGATGAATTGGTCAAGGAATGCCAAGATGGTTGAAATTATATTTGCCTTTGGATGGGAGAAATCGAGTTATTGGATTGAAAATTCTTAAGGTGCTTGGGTTTAAACTATGTGTTTGTCGCAATGAAAAGGTTCAAGTTTAATTTACCATACTAAGAGGAAGGATAAACGTTTTGAAGTTTAAAAACAATGTTATCTTTTGGGGATACCCTACTATAGTTCCAAGTTTGGAATGGAATTTTAGATTTATGGAAAAGATTATAAAGGGTCATATGTCTTGGTTTAGGGATTATGTTTCCCTCTTGAAGTGAAAAGTGCACTTTCAAGTTGTTGGTTTAAACAAGGATAAATGTGAAGAAAATAATAGTAATTAAGGAAAGGTTTTATTCATTTAGGGAGATAAATGGAAATTAGTGTGTTCAAGATTCTAAAATAGTTAAGAAAGGTTTGGATTTTAAGACATGATATGGGTGGATACAAGACATGGTTTGGTGTAAAATAGGAATCTCTCATTACCATTTGGAACTTTGCACTGCAGTATGTAGTGTTCGAAATATATATATATATATATATATATATAGCTTGCTTAGGTTGTTGGATTATAGACTGTGAAAAGGGATTCGAATAGTCACATGTTTTGGTATAGATATATTTCACTAGGAAAGTGAAATAAAGCATCTTGGATTTATTGGTCTTGAAAAAGATAAGGGAAGATGAAAGGATTTGAGAAATATTTTGTTGTTTTGAGAAGGTAAGGGGAATTGATGTCTTGAGATTAAGAACAAAGGTTTGGTTTGGTTTCCAAGATAGAAAATATGTGTTTACGAACTTTTAGAGTTGGTATGAACAATCTCATTACTATTTGGAACTATTGATCTTAGTATTTGTTGGTTGAATGGATATCCTGCCTAAGCTATTGGTCATGGAATACAATTTTAGCATGAGAATTTGATTAAGCTAGACTATCGTGCATTGGAAGAGTGCTTAGCAATCTTCTTCAAATTATAATGGAGGCGGAGGAAATAACGTTTTATGAAAGGATGTTTAGTAGCAATATTTGCTAGAAACTATGGAAATGGAAAGAGTAAGGTCTCGTTAAAGAGGGAAAAGACATTGAAAGGTATTAGCAAGGTTTATAGATTTTGATTGTGGACACGAATATCTAGAACAAGGAATTAATGAAGCCATCGATTTGATTTGAAGGTGCAAGTAATCTAGCTCCAAGTAAAAAACAAGCTATATGAGTATTAAAGATGAGTAAATTTGATCTTCCAGAATGACCCCTAGCACTAGAGATAAACTTGAATTGAGGGCAACTCCTATCCTTAAGGCTCCTCATAGAAGGACTCTAGTATAGTTGGAATAGCCTAAGTCAATGATACAAGAACCATTTAGTAAAGTGCTTCATATGTGCCTTAATGTTTTGCCTTGGAGTACACCAGCTTTGTTTATTAGGAAAGAAAGATGATTCACGCAACTTTGTATCAACTATTACGGATTGAATATGATAGCGTATCTCGGTTGCAGGGGATTGTCTGGGCAACTAGGTGCCGAATCCAAATTCTGAATCCTGGACTTGAGATGTCATACAAGATATGTTTTCTGTTACATGAACAGTGAGGTGACCCACTCTATGGAATGTGAACATTCTCCATATAGATGTATGCAATCATGAAGGTCTTCATCTTTGAAACTGGCATCAGGTAATGGTTACAACTATTATGAGGTTATGGTGATTTTTTTTTTTTTTTTTTTTTTGAATGACAAATGCTCTGCAGTATATGGGGACTTCAAGAGCTTCATTTAAGTGAGATTTTTAGACTCGTGTATGGGAGGGTCTAAATAGTGATATGTGTTTGTTTTAAGATTAAAGAGTAACATGATTGTCTCAGATAAGTTATACAATTCATGGTAGAAGGTGAAGACTTTCTGAAACGTGGAGTTAGCGCTAATTAAAAGTTCTTTGGCAGTATTATCAGTCTGTAGGCAATTTGGAAATATGAGGATGAGATAAGAACTAAGTATCACGAGCCTTTAAGGACTTGAACTTTCAAGGGCGAAAGTTTCTTAAGGAGGGAAGAATGTAACATCCCGAATTTCAGAAAAATTTAAGTTAATTATTTAAAATCATTGAGTTTAAATTTTCCTTTCATTTGAAAAATTGGGGTTAAATTGAAATAACTGAAAAACTTTTATTGGTTAAATTGAATTTAATTAATTAGATATTCGAACTGATTATCTTGAAAATATTGAACTTTGTTTCCCTTTGATTTTGGATTTTAGGGCAAACTTAAAAAAAAAAATTAAAGAGATAATTAATTTCATGTGGTTTAATTGATTTAAATGTTTGAAAGGATTTAATTTGTATCAAATTGATAGATCTTATATCCTTTAATTTTGATTTTTTGAAGCCTAAATTAGGATAATTTGAAAAGTTCATTGATTTCTAAATTTAATAGAATCTTCGGAGATTTTGGAGATATTGTGATAAAATATTTTATTTATCTTTTCAAAATTGGAAAAAAAAATAAAAGAATTGAGACTTTTTCTTCGAAATCAAATGAGAGTGGAAAGAGGTCAAAAATTGGGGAGAAAACAATTCGATTTTTCAGCGGCAGCTTTCACAAAATTATTGATTGCTGGAGTTTGAACCATTGGATCGTGCTCAAATTTGGTCAGCTATTCGAGAAATATGGAGTTTCATTTTGAACGGTTGGATTATTGTTTCATGCTATGGTTTATTCGTAATTATTGCTGAATAAAATCTGTAAAACTAGAAATTCTCCTTCTCTCCCACTCTCGCAAACCCTCCTCATATAAAACCCTCGCTACCAGCCACTAGTCTAAACAATTTATGTCGTCTGACAGCAACACCCTCTGCCTAGCTACAGCCGACGTGCCACCTACTGCCACTGTCCGATCTTTGTCGGAATCTTGAGAAAACCTTGGATAAGACTTATTTTTCTTATAATTTGGGAGGTGAAATTCACCCATTTGATTTTAGGTTAAATTAGTAACCTCTCTTTGGTGTGAAACTTAGATTCAAGATTTGGAAGTTTTGAGGCATTGACCATCAAGCTAGACACCATTTTGTTTTGCAGAAAATTGGTGAAGAACGTAAGTTTTGTAAGTTGTTGGATGGTTATTCCTTTGGATTAAGAATAATAGTGGAAAATTAAGTTATTGATTTTTGGATTTATTTCTTGATCAGATTTTCTAATTGAATCAAGTGTTGGAATTTGTCTTGGACCAAGTCACAACTTTAAGTTGATTTAAGTGTGCTAAAGAAATTCTAAGGAGATTTTTTGTGCGTTTTTACCAAGTTGAGGTAAGTGATACTATTACCGGTGCCTTGGGGCCAAGCGACCTAGATTAGACCTATAAAGTTACTTGGTGGACTCTGGAGCATGATTTTGTTTATCATTATGTTTTGCTAGTTGCATGGCAGTTACAAGTATTATGAGCATGTTAAAATCTCTAATCAATACTGATATTATGTATGTGATGTATATAGACCAGTAGAGCGGTTTATTGTCTCGCCTTGACGCATGTTATTATTATGTTTGACGGTGTGCCTACGAGTCGCTAGATATACGTGAACCGACAGGTTAACGTTCATGTTATTATCATGTTTGACGGTGTGCCTACAGGCCGTTAGACATGCGTGAGTCGATAGTTTACGTTCATGTTACTTTTATTTTCATATTTCATGTTTTGACGGTGTGCCTATGGGCTGCTAGACATGCATGAACCGACAGGTTAACGTTCATGTTATTATCATGTTTGACGGTGTGCCTACGGGCCGCCAGACATGCGTGAGTCAATTGGTTCATGTTCATGTTATTATTATGTTTGACGGTGTGCCTACAGGCCGCTAGACATGCGTGGGTCGACGGGTTCATGTTCATGTTATTATCATGTTTGACGGTGTGCCTGTGGGCCGCTAGACATGTGTTTCAAGGCAAGATAGTACGTCGTTTGGTTTTTCTTTCATCATCAAAAATCGATGTAGCTGTATGAGCCACGGGCCATCTTTCTTTTCTCATGGAAGCATAGTCTGATCCCGGTAATGGGACCACTTATTGAGTATTTTATACCTAACCTTTCTTAATTTATGTTTTTCAAGTAATGATAGGAACGGACCGGCGGGGGATGAGAGGGACCTGTGATCGTGCCATATGGGACATGTAAATCGCTTCCGCTCAATTTACGTTTTCAAGCTATTTAAAAGTTTTGATTTGAAACACAATGTTGGTCAAAATTTTATTTGTTTAAGTTTTTTTTTCTTCATTATTTTAGGGGCCCCGAACAAAGGTTTTACTTATTTGTTATTTATTTTGGAAAACTATGTTTACTATTTTAATGAATTTTTATGGTCAAAATATTTATGTTTTAAATGTATATTTATGAGTAACAACCATTATCAGAGCACTCAAAAGGTCGGGTCATTACAAGCAGAATGATCATTCCAAATTCCATTTGAAATTGAACACTAACAATTACAGTCACAAAACGGAAACTTACAGGTCATGCACAATAGGAAATTACAACATGCTTTAGATAATCAAGGGAAAAATTATACATACTTTTGAAGACTCATGCTTTAAACTCCCTCAATCATGAATGCCCGTTCAGTCTCCAAGATAGCAATACACGAACGTTCAAACACAATGACTGCAACACAGCACGATCAATCAGCAAATACGAACTCAACGATCTCCAAGATCACAAACCCAACGAACAACCTCCAAAACCTCAAACTCAGTCAAGTTGAGTGAGGACACCACCACAATGGCTACCTTGGTATTCTCGATGTGAGAATCTAGAAGTGTGGGCTCTGTGTGGACATGGTTAGAGGAAGAGACCGGAGGAACAATAATAGTGTAGACGATTGAGCAAGTGGGAGATGAGAAGAAGTCTATAGTATAGATGAATGCTCAATCGTTTAGATGAAGGCAACCTATTGTATAGCAAATTCTCCGCGATCGTTTAGCTACAACCAGGTGAGTGAACTATCATATAGTGTCACTCCATGATCATTTAGTCTCTCTTTCAACTATCGTTTAGTGAATCCAATTCACTTGACAGCAATCCGTGAGTTCTTTTTCGAGAATAGCAACTCTACTAAATTTAGGAAAACATTTTTCCTTTTATCTCACAGTTATCATAAAACCACTAATAACCTCCCAGTCAATTGGTTATTAGAGAAAAAGATATAAATATCCAATAATTAATATTATTATAAATAAATATGATAACCAACTTACCATATTATATTTTTAACTTATAGTTTTAATATTTCATCTCATGAAACATATAAACCATAGTTTTTTTTCTTTCTATTTTATGGTACTTAATGAAAATCTCATTTACATTAATCCTCCACTTGATGTATCTCATACATCACACCGATCATATCATATATAATCAAATTTTCTCTTGTCAATTTGAACATTTCAAATCAACTTCCAAGAACTGATTCTCAACTTGATTCCATTGAGCTACCAAGTGGGCCCTATGAACTTGTAGCTCGAAGTTCCAACGATACATGAATAACTAACTAAACTCTTTAATCATGGGATCCACCATCCGTTAATTGTCAGGCACTCCACCAAAGACCGACAGTTGCACTCTCCTTACTACAGATATATTTTGTGTCCATATCAACCAATCAACAATGCGATAACCCTTCATAGATCGCTCGTAAGTATAGCTGGGCCAATAACCTTTATGCCCCTGTAGTTACATCTAACTCCTTAAGTACCACTGATCCCTCTAATGAACATCTACTATGACTGAGTCCACTCTTTCAAAGAGAAACTATGGCCACTATGTTCAATACCTGGAATCAGCCCTTAAGGGAACAATCTATCTATTTATCCCCTGCTTTGAGGAAAGAGTGAATTCCATCTTGTGTAACTGAGTTCCCAGCTCCCAAATCAGACAAATCCCTAAAAAGGTAGGCATGTTGAGTTGGCAATCTAGCCATTCTCACCCATACTAATCAAAGGACCGCCCTCAAAGGCAGAGTTCCTAAAACACTCGAGATTAAGGTCATGTCACTTATGATCATTTAGGTGAGATGTAAGTCTCAAGTATCAATGGCATTATATAAAGAGACGAATCATCTCGTGGTCCGATCTTATACAAACTCTTTGTATAGGACACTCCTGCTCGCATGTTTCCACATGAATGGTCAGGATAAACTATCTGTAGTAGTTCACAACACTTGTAAACCTCTACAAAGTAGGTTGTATCCGTAGTGTCACCAGGATCAGGTATCCCTCCTTAATCCTAATACTACAGACCTATTTAGGTTATTATTTAAGGCATGATCCACTTGTATATCTCATATACATGCTTAAGTTTACATACAATAACCATAGAGCTTTGTTTATTGGATATGAGTAAATACCAAATAAAATAACTCTTATTTTATTCATAACAATCTATACAGTTTACAAACTATGAGACTCCTGGAGAATTAGGACACCAATCCCAATAATAACAAGTATTGAAATTTAGGATGTGAGTCAACTTACTTTCCTTGGAGTATTCCTCTTCCATTTAATAGAGTTTTCTTGACCTAACCCTCTTCTTTAGGGTTTTTAGGCTATCTCTTCAGCTAAAACCTCATCTTCGAGGTGGATCCCTTGAATGGCACCTATTGGCGATATGTACATTGAGTCGACCTTAGCCCTCGTGGCATGGGCTTTTGGCCCATGCCACTTCTCACCTCCTGGCCTTGTCTTGCTTTAG
>NW_028326125.1:0-8350 GCF_027475165.1 Benincasa hispida | reverse complement strand
TAGCGAGATCCTCAGCAAAAAATTAGTGAGATTTCCTGCATAAGCGAGATCTCATTCTCCATATGAGCTGTTTGCTTGTACTTTCCAAGCAGCTGTCTGCTCTTCTGCACAACTTCTTTGTGACAAATTCAAAAATTTGTAACCAAATCCAGCCTCTTTTGGAAGGAAACTTTTTCTACAAACATTGTTAGAATTTAGTTAATAACCTTAAAATTTCAGCTTCAAAAATTTTTGTCACACTTAATCTAGAGATTCAAAACTTCATCATTGGCCCCATTCAAGCACTGCCCCATGCTTGTTCAACAATTTCCAGTTCAAACTTCAAAATTTTATAACCGAATTTTCAGGCCTTATATTAAAAGTTCATTCTACAAGGTTGTTTATAACTGAGTTAAAAATATTTTCTCAATTTTTAGGCTCAAACGCTTCGTAATTTCGTCTATCCTAGTGTTTTCAATTCTTCATTGTGGCTAGATTCACCCCGATATAAACGAAACCCTTCGTTTTTATTTTGCCTTTTTGGCCTTATTAACGGCGAGTTTTCCATCTAGCACCAAAAAAGTAGACACACAGAGATTTTGAATGCCATTAGAATTGCACAAATAGCCTAAGTAGTTTGTCCAAACTGACCCAATGAACTCGACCTTCTTGCTTATATTACCGCCCAAAATCCAGCATGAACCCTCCTTGTGCCACCTGGCCCACTATTGGTGATGAAGGGCTAGGAGTTAGCAAATTTCCTTTTGCTAACTTCACTCACAATGTTACTTCAGCACCATACCTCATTATATTGCATGGTCTCATTCATATGCTTATTATGCATTCCATCATCAAGCATGACCTTCCTTAGCCTAGCCGAATTTTGTCCTAGTTTTACACTTAGCTACCCAAGAGCCTATTTCTTCTTGCTTCCATCTTCTACCCTACCTAAGACAT
Organism: Benincasa hispida; assembly: GCF_027475165.1. Lineage (NCBI taxonomy): Eukaryota > Viridiplantae > Streptophyta > Magnoliopsida > Cucurbitales > Cucurbitaceae > Benincasa > Benincasa hispida. The sequence continues at coordinate 7,414 of NW_028326125.1, read as the reverse complement.
GGCTTCATTTAGCTCATTAAAAGACATCACATTACCTACTCTTACTTGAAGTAATTAGGGTTCGGGTTTTACAAATTCTTCCCTTCTAAAAGAAATTTTGTTCTCGAAATTTGCATGGACTTACTTATAACCAGAGTTTCATAACATCCTTTGATCGTAAACTTTACAACCTTCTTCGTTTCTTTCTTCTTTTCTCCTTTTTACTATGCTTCCGCTGCGCTACTTTGATATTAACTCTATTCATATTAAGTAGTACTAATATGTATGAACAACTTGGTCCTTATAGTTCACTTGTCACACCTTCTGGTGACTATTCCATTCTCCACTGAGTCATAATATTCATTTGTTACTAGGTTAGTCCTTTTTCATTTCCCAGCAATACCACTGGAACATTCTTTTCCAGTTATCATACCTTTGAATTACTTCTAGCTGTGAAATCAATATTTGTGTCAACTAGACTTCTTGACCTGACCGAGAGCACTCTTCTTAGGATGTCCTTTCTATCCTAATAGAGCTCACTATTGCTCATCTTTTCCCTCTACTTTTATACTCAATGTACCCCTAATACATTTTGAGCTCACTGTTGCTCATCTTTTCCCTCCTCTTAGGATTAATTTGACTAGAACTTCCTCTAGATTACACCTTTTTCCTCTGAATTCACGAGAATAGACTTCACTTTGCCACTAACCTCTGAGCAAACCTGCTATACTTCTATTTCTAGTGAAAAGTCTATGTTTACCTGTATGACTCCCGACTTCCACTCAGGTACCGGTAGTGGATTGAGTAATCCTGCCGGCCTTTGCCTTCCAGGTTTCACTTGTTGACAAAACAATCATCACCTAACACTTTTCTTATTTTGTTAGACTATGCCTTAGTCTATTAGTCTAAAGTGGTTGTTTTGATCACTTCTTATCATTCTTTACTGCATTACTACTTAACTGGGAAGGAGCTCCTCTTGCTCTCTTCCTACAATCATAACTTGCATTCTTAGTTGAGAGAGAATCTTTACTCAATCTCTCAACATCAATTCATGGTTAGAATGGAGTGTTTCGACACTAACAATCACAACTTTTCCCTTAATTGTACAATTCTAGTTCAAGTACCATCGTACCTTAGGTACTACTGCTCAGATACCTTCTCCGTGTACCTCAATATCGAGCTGCTTAGATACCTTCTCCATGTACTTCAGTATCGAGCTATTCAATTTCTAAGACCGAGCTTCAGTACCTTCTCCGTGTACTTCAGTACTGAGCCACTCATACTCAACTTGCATATTCTTATTTCTCAATGACTTAGTTGCCCAAAACATTCTTACTAACGCATCCTCATGGTCATTGTAAAACATAGCATAAATACAACATTAATGTGAGGTGCGTTGCTTGGTAACTATTTGAGAACAGTTGTTATAAATAGCTTTCAGTAAACATACATTGCTAAACATTCATAAGCTTTAGCAATTTACTTAAAACATTTAAAGCATCTAGAGTCATTCACTCCTGCTGCTGGAACCATATGACCAAGAAATACAACCTGGTCTCACCAGAAATCACATTTGCTGAACGTGGCATACAACTGCTTCTTTCGCAGTGTCTGCAAAACTATCCTCAAATGATTCCCATGATTTTCCCTACTGCTTGAATACACTAATATGTCATCAAGGTGACACACTGGATCTGTTGTAACCCTTATTTATTAATTCCTGTAACTAAACTTTCAACTCCTTAAGTTCTTCTAGCATCATCCTTTATGGTACCTAAAAAATAGGTGTTGTATCTAGAATTTAATCGATAGTAAACTCAACTTCCTTGTGAGATGGTAAATCTAATAACTTTTTAGGGGAAACGTCCAGGAACTCTTGTACAACTGGTACATCCTCCGGTTTCATCTTCTCGTCCTATGAAACCATCACATGTACTAAATAAGCTTCCCATCTTTTACTTAACAGCTTTCTAGCCTTCACTGTTGATATTAGGCTTCCTGAAAGTATTCCTTTGCTTCCTACAAATACTGTCTCTTGGCTACCAAATCTCTCGAATATTATCCATCTTTAACACAATTCATACGGTTGTAACATTTATTTAGAAAATCCATGCTCTAGAGTGACATCAATTCTAGGAATTCTAATGGAATCACTTTATAACTATACTTATCAACAACTACTCCAGAGCCTATAAAACTCTTATACTATTACAACCTTTCTACAATATAATAATAGCTACTTAGGGACATGCTCTCTACAATCTTTCTTACAAACAGTGCAACATATCAGATAACACCATAGGCAACTAGTTCATAAATGTACTGGTACATAAAGTTACTTTACCATTCACAACATTAGGTGACTCCTCTGCCTCCCAGTAGGACACTTCGTAAAACCTGCCCTGACAATGAGGTCGTCCTGCTTCCTTTCTCATTTTCCTTCTTTTGAATTCCTTCCTCGGCTTCTGAGCCACTAGGCTTATCTATCATCTGTACAGTCATATCGTTTTCTACCTGAACTCCTCGACCTAGCTGGCCATTCCTTCTTGAAATGTCCTACCTATTCGTATTGGAAACATACGTTTTTCCATTAATAACATGTCCCCCGATGATGCTTACCACAATTCGTGCATAAGGGTTTCTGACCCAAACTAGCTACCAACTCGGTACGATGCTAAAACCTTAATCTATTACCCATACTAACCACAAGTCTTGACTTCTTCCTTCCTACACTATGATGACTTGTAGCTCTCTGTCCTTTATCAATTCCTATTATGTCATTCTCAGTACCGTACTTCCTTTCCGAATCTGCTAGAATGGATTCAACACTTTCCGCCAACCTCTTGGTGATCTTGTTAAATATTCTGTCCTCTAATTGAGAATCTGTTCCTGTTTGCAGAATCCTTGACTCCCCGTCAGAAGTTGTTTCCTGATTTACTGGGCCTTTACCTCTCCGAGCTTCTTAAAGGTAGGGTCAGGGTTCCCATTGTCTATCTGCCTGCTCTGCTTGCCACTTTTACTTGACATCTTCCTCATACTTAGGTAGTACACATGCTAAGGACTTAAGACTCAGACTTATATATATACTTTTTTTCTCTCTTCCCAAAATCTTTTGCTCTGATACCAACTTGTCACACCCCACTCTAGATTACTCTCTTAACCTGGATGGAATGGTGACTGCAGCAGTTACCAACCCTTTTGCTGGCACTTACTGCCTAACAAAACTGTTAACTTTTACTCAAACGCTGAATACATACTTATCATCAAGGAACCAACATATTAACACGGAACTTAACACATTTACATTACAGGGTTTCGCAGCATTGTTCATACATGAATATTACAACTTAGTGAGCCCCATCTAGAATACTAGTCACTTGATAGACACATGTATACTAACTGATATAGGTTTTAATTTACACTTCCTTCAACTTGTTTCTTTGAGTGGCAGAGCAGCAGCAGAAAAGTCTTTTGGGAACTGACCGCTACCTAACAAGGAAAACATTTGAAAACGTGAGCTAGAAGCCTAGTGAGTGACAATAAAAACATAAATCTCATACTTAAACTGAAAGCTCGAAAACATAATAATGGAACTAAAATGTACCAAGAAAACGTGTACACAAAACCTTTAAAACCATCATTAAGCATCATTATTCCTTAGTTGAGAACGAGCATACATCGCTCTAGCTCCCAACGTCTGTTACCGGCCAAGAGACCCATACCTCGACCTCCTTTTGCTGGTATATAGCCTAGGAGACCCATACTTCGACCTCTCTTTATCCTTAATTAAGAGTGAACTACTAGATCTAACCCTCAACATCAACCTTAGTCGGGGAGAACCCTTTTGCTCAATCCCTAAACGTCAACCTTAGTCGGGGAGAACCCTTTTGCTCAATCCCTCGTGTCGATTACCCAACGTGCACGTGGTCTTATTATGTACCGTCAACAACCTTTGGTACATTTATTCACGTTACCTTCTTTACCTTCAGTATCAGGCTCACTTAAGCTTATCAAGCTCGATGAAGAGCATTAAAAGATAGTTTTCAAATATAGCATAGAGACAAACTCTTTAGGATACTTTCTCTATCTTCAGTATCCCTTTTCAATATGTTTAGGAATACCAACGCATGTACCATGACAACCTTAAGTATTTAAGACATAATACATCAAGCTTCATTCGACCTTAGCTTAACTCTAACGCATGCTTCACACTTTGTAAAATAAGTTGGCCTAAATCATGTTGAACTAGCTCGTAAAATCAATTAGCATGCGTTAAACACGAATAACATACTTGAAATACTCATACATTAGTAAACATCAATAAAATAGAGTTACTGAAACATGCTAGAAGTATTTGGACAAGATAACATACTAAAGTCATGTCATTTTCCATGGAAAATATGCTTTGCTTAGCATGAGAAATAGCTTCAAACATAGGTTGCTTGGCACTTCATATAAACACTTAGCATGAGAAATAACTTCAAAGAAATCATGGTTTCTAACTCATTAAAACCTTAAATCATCACATAGTCACTCATGGCTCGTTGGCCTCTTAACAGGTTATACGCCTCTCCTAGCTCTTCTTGGCCTGAAAGGACATAATTCCCAGTTAACTACTTAGAATTCTTAGCAAAATACCTCAAATAGTTCATTTACTAAAGGAACTTTCATCAACAAAGACAGCTTTACTAGCAAGATCCTCCTCATGAGCGAGATCAGCGAGATCCTCATGAGTGAGATCAAGCTTTTCCTGGCAAACTGTCATCCTAGCGATACTAACCTTACCAGCGAGATTCAGCCCAATTTCTAGTGAGATTCCCTTCTAAAGCGAGATCCTCATCACAAAATTGGCGAGATTTCCTTCATTAGCGAGATTCTCAGCACAAAATTAGTGAGATTTTCTTCATAAGCGAGATCCTCATTCTCCATATGAGCTGTTTGCTTGTTCTTCCCAAGCAGTTGTCTGCTTATGCATATCTTCTCTGTTACAAATTAAAAAATTCATAACTCTAAATCCAACCCTCTTTTCAAGAAACTTCCTTCTACAAACATGTTTAAAATTTATTAGTAACATTACCTTAAAATTTCAGCTCAAAATTCTTTGTCATTTAATCTAGAGATTCAAAACTTCATCATTGGCCCCAATTCAAGCAGCTGCCTGCTTGTTCAACAATTTCTAGTTCAAACTTCAAAATTCTATAACTCGATTTCCAGACCTCAACTTAAAAAGTTTCATTCTACAAGGTTGTTTATAACCTAGTTAACAATATTTCCTCAAATGTTTAGCTCAAAACGCTTCGTAATTCGTCCTGGAGCTTCAATTCTTCACTAATGGCCTAGATTCACTCGAGAAACGAACCCTTCATTTTTATTTCTCCCCTCCGGCCTTATTCTGAAGAATTTTCCATCCATCAACTCAGCCACAGAAAATAAACACACAGAGCTTTCGAATGCCACTATAATTACATAAATAGCCTAAGTAGTTTGTCCAAACCGACCCAATGAACTCGACCTTCTTGCTTATATTACCGTCCAAAATCTAGCATGAACCCTCCTTGTGCCACCTGGCCCAATATTGGTGATGAAGGGCTAGGATTTAGAAATTTCCTTTTGCTAACTTCACTCACAATATTACTTCAGCACCATACCTTATTAGATGGCATGGTCTCATTCATATGCTTATTATGCATTCCATCATTGACCTTCCTTAGCCTAGCCAAGTTTTGTCCTACTTTTACACTTAGCTACCCAAGAGGCTATTTATTCTTGCTTCCATCTTCTACTGTCACACCCCCTCTCAGATTACCCTTTTAATCTAAAAGAGGATATGACCGCGGGTAGTTACTAGCCCTGCTGCTAGCACCTACCACCATAGCCCTCTAATCTAAATGCCAACTTGATAAAAATTAATAATATATGCATATGGTATGCCTCTTTAAGATTCTACAAAATATTATATAGACACATGCATACAGCCATGATATGACATCTAAAGGGAGAAACATTCACAGATGGGCCCAAACATCTCTAACAAAGCCCTAGTCCCTCTCAAAACATGTGTACATAAATAGATCATCAACCTAAGTCTTCTTAATAAGCCGAGTCTTTAGGTGGCAAGCAGCAGCAAGATCAACTCCGAGGAATCTAATCGCTACCTGAGAAAGAAAAACACAAAAATTCCGTGAGCTTAAAGCCTAGTGAGTGACTATAAAATCGTATAACATTATGCATTACATTACTGTAAACATGTAAATATATTAATAAGTGTTTCAAGCAATTGTCTCTAAATGTAGCTTTAAACCATTCTTAGATATCATCAAACATCATTATTCCCTAGTTGAGAACGAGCCTAAATGCTCTAGCTCCCAACGTTTATTACCGACTAAGAGACCCATACTTCGGCCTCTCATTTAGAACTGCCTACGTGCATGTGGCCAAACTAAGTGCCATCATACCTTAGGTACTTCCACTCAGATACCTTCTCAAACCTGCCCTTCAGTATTGAGCTACTAAGATACCTTCTCAAATGTCCTTCGGTATCAAGTTGGTCAGGTACCTTCTCAAACGTCCTTCGGTACCAGGGTATTTTGTATCATCAAGTTAAGTTTTGTTGCCTACCATCTATACAAGAGCTCATTCTCTCATAGCCTTCCTTTTGGAAGCATATTTTAACATTAGAACTTAACTGTTGTAATGACTACATGACATACCTTGGCCTTGGTCTATGCTACACATATACAAGCCGAGGAACATGCGTTAAGTTATTCTCCATCTACTTTTTGCTTGAGAAAGTATAAATTCATCACTAATGTCACTATAACTTACTTGATTTTATATGCATAAGTACTGGAGACATTAATTCACTTAGTCACTCACTACTCGTCAAGCTCTTAATGGTTTATACGCCTCTCCTAGCTCTTCTTGGCCTGAAAGGACATAATTCCCGGTTAAACTACTTAGAATTCTTAGTAAAATACCTCAATTAATTCATTTATTAAAGGAACTTTCATCAACAAAGACAGCTTTACTGGCAACATCCTCATGAGCGAGGTCAGCGAGATCCTCTAAAGCGATATCTAGATCCTCTAGAGCGATACCAGCGAGATCTTCTAGAGCGAGATCAAGCTTTTCCTGGCAAACTTTCATCCTAGCGATACTCACCTTACCAGCGATACTCAGCCCAATTCCTAGCGAGATTTCCTTCTAGAGCGAGATCGGCGAGATTCTCTAGAGCGAGATCAGCGAGATTTCCTCTATAAGCAAGATCCTTATCCCCATATCTCGCTATAACTCCAACGGTGAACTGGTTGTTTGTTCATTCCAAGCAGCTATCTGCTTATGCACCGATTCCCTATTATAACTTTAAAAATTCATAACTCAAAATCCAGAGCTCTTTTCAAGAAACTTCCTTCTACAAACTTGTTTAGAATTGAGT
>NW_028326124.1:0-8480 GCF_027475165.1 Benincasa hispida | reverse complement strand
AAGGTACTTATGAACCCTGGAAATTAGTTTTGTACCATTGTGGACGAACTTAAGCACAAAAGATCGAGAAAAAGTCCGAAAATGACGAACTTTGGATTTCTACAAATGGAAGTCTGCTATGACTAAAACTTTGGACGGAGTTTGGTTGAAAAGGTACTTTTGATCCTTGGAAAGTAGTTTTGTACCATTGTAAACTAACTTAGGCACCAAAGGTCAAGAAAGAATCCGAAAAGGACGAACTTTGGATTTCTACAAATGGAATTCTGCTATGACTAAAAATTTTGACGAAGTTTGGGTTAAAAGGTATTTATGAACCTTAGAAAGTAGTTTTTTTACCATTGTGGACGAATATAGGCACAAATGGTCGAGAAAGAGTTCGAAAAGGATGAACTTTGGATTTCTACAAGTGGAAGTCTACTATGACTAAAAATTTGGACGAAGTTTGGCTTAAAAGGTACTATGAACCACTAGAAAAGTAGTTTTGTACCCATTGTGGACACCAACCTTAGGTACAGAAGGTCGAGAAAGAGTCCGAAAAAGACGAACTTTGGATTTCTTCATGTGGTGTCTACTATGACTAAAATATTGGACGAATTTGGTTCAAAATGTTCCTTATGGAACCCACTAGAAAAAGAAATTTTGTACCTACATGACGAAAACTTTGGGCATAAAGGGTAAAGAAAGAGATGAGATAGAGTGAACGGGTTGCACAAAATAAAAAAAATGTCAGAAAGAGACTGAGAAGGACGAACCTTGGATTTCAATTTATCGAAGTGTGCTCCATGTCCAAATTTGGATGAAGTTTTGCTCAAAAGATACTTATGAACTCTGGAGAGGAGTTTTTGTACCTGTGTGGACAAACTTTGACACAAAAGGTCCAAAAAGAGTCCGAAAAGTTTAAACTTTGGGTTTCTACGTGTCAAAATGTGCTCTCAGTCCAAATTTTTTCAAAGTTTGGTTTAAAAGTTACTCATGAACTCTGGACAGAAGTTTATATCTTATGATGAACTTGCGAGAGAAAAAACGTCAAGAAGAGTCCAAAAATGAGAACTTACAGGGGTTTCCACTTTTCGAATTGTGCTGCAAGGTCAAAAATTTGGTGACAGAGATTTGTTCATAAGGGGGGATACTTATGAAACCCTAGAGAGAATTTTGTACCTACTGTGGACGAAACTTGGGCACATTAAACGGTAAAAAAATGTGACTGAAAAGGACGAACATTGGGTTTTTACTTGTCGAAATGTGCTCCAAGTACACATTTGGACGAAGTTTGGTTCAAAAGACACTTATGAACTCTAAAAAATAGTTTTATACCAGTGTGGACAAACTTAGGAACAAAAGGTCAAGAAAGAGTCTGAAAAGGACGAACTTTCGATTTCTTCAAGTGGAAGTCTGCTATGACTAAAAATTTGGACGAAGTTTGGTTCAAAAGGTAGATATGAACCCTGGAAAGACAATTTTGTACCTATGTGAACGAACTTTGGCACAAAGGGTAAAGAAAGAGAGTAGAAAGGATGAACGTTGGCACAAAATGTCAAGAAAGTGTCTGAAAAGGACGAACTTTGGGTTTCCACTTGTCGAAATGTACTTCAAGTACAAATTAGGAAGTAGTTTTGATTCACAAAAGATAGTTATGACCTGGATAGTAGTTTTGTTACAGTGTGGACGACTTAGGCACAAAGGATGTGAACTTTGTATTTTACAAGTGGAAGTCTGGTGATGACTAAAAATTTGGACGAAGTTTCGGTTCAAATGGTACTTTTGAACCCTGGAAAGAAGTTTAATACCTATTTTGATGATGTTTTGGACCAAACGTCAAGAAAGAGTATAAAAATGAAGAACTTCGGTTTCTACTTTTTCAAAAATGTGCTCCAAGTCAAAAGTTGGACAAGTTTTGTTCAAAAGATACTTATGAACCCTAGAAAGGAATTTTCTACCTATGTGGACGAAGTTTGGCACAAAGGGTAAAGAAAGTGACTGCAAAGGACGAACTTTGGGTTTCTACCTGTCGAAATGTGCTCCGAGTCCATAACCAAAGTTTGGTTAAAAGACAGTTATGAGACCTGGAAAGTAGTTTTGTATCAGTGTGGACGAACTTAGGTATAAAAAATCGAGAAAGAGTCCGAAAAGGACGAACTTCGGATTTCTACAAGTGGAAGTCTGCTATGACAAAAAATTTGGACAAAGTTTGGTTCAAAAGTTACTTATGAAACATAGAAACTAGTTTTGTACCATTGTGGACGAACATAGGCAAAAAAGGTCAAGAAAGAGTCCGAAACGGACAAACTTTGGATTTCTATAAGTGGAAGTCTGCTATGACTGAAAATTTGGACGAAGTATGGTTCAAAAGATATTTATGAACCCTGGAAAGTAGTTTTGTACCATTGTGGACGAACTTATGTACAAAAGGTCGAGAAAGAGTCCGAAAAGGGCGAACTTTGGATTTCTGCAAGTGGAAGTCTGCTATGACTAAAAATTTGGACGAAGTTTGGGTCAGAAGGTACTTATGAACCTTGGAAAGTAGTTTTGTACCATTGTGGACGAACATAGGCACAAATGGTCGAGAAAGAGTTCGAAAAGAATGAACTTTGGATTTCTACAAGTGGAAGTCTACTATGACTAAAAATTTGGACGAAGTTTGGCTTAAAAGGTACTTATGAACCCTAGAAATTGGTTTTCTACCACTGCGGACGAACATAGGTAGAAAACGTAGAGAAAGAGTCCGGAAAGGACGAACTTTGGATTTCTACGATTGGAAATCTGCTTTGACTAAAAATTTGGACGAAGTTTGGTTCAAAAGATACTTATGAACCCTGTAAAGTAGTTTTGTACAATTGTGGACAAACTTAGGCACAAAAGGTCGAGAAAGAGTCCGAAAAGGATGAACTTTGGATTTCTACAAGTGAAAGTCTAATATGACTAAAAATCTGGACGATGTTTTGTTCAAAAGTTACTTATGAACCCTGGAAAGTAGTTTTGTACAATAGTGGACAAACTTAGGCACAAAAGGTCGATAAAGAGTCCGAAAAGGTTGAACTTTGAATTTCTACTAGTGGAAGTCTGCTATGACTAAAAATTTGTACGAAGTTTGGTTCAAAAGGTACTTGTGGACCTTAAAAATTAGTTTTGTACCATTGTGGACGAAATTTGGCACAAAACATCGAGAAAGAGTCCGAAAATGTTGAACTTTGGATTTCTACAAGTGGAAGTCTGCTATGACTAAAAAGTTTGAAGACGTTTTCTTTCAAAGGTACTTATGAACCCTGGAGAGTTGTTTTGAACCATTGTGGACGAACTTAGGCATAAAACATCGTTAAAGAGTTCGAAAAGGACTAACTTTGGATTTCTACAAGTGGAAGTCAGCTATGACTAAAAATTTGGATGAAGTTTGGTTCAAAAGTTAAAAAGATACTTATGAACCCCGGAAGGTAGTTTTGTACCATTGTGGACGAACTTAGGCACAAAAGGTCTAGAAAGTGTCCGAAAAGGCCGAACATTGGATTTCTACAAGTGGAAGTCTGCTATGACTATAAATTTGGATGAAATTTGATTCAAAAGGTACTTATGAACCCTAGAAATTGGTTTTCTACCATTGCGGACGAACATAGGTAGAAAACGTAGAGAAAGAGTCCGGAAAGGACGAACTTTGGATTTCTACGATTGGAAATCTGCTTTGACTAAAAATTTGGACGAAGTTTGGTTCAAAAGATACTTACGAACCCCAGAAAGTAGTTTTGTACCATTGTGGACGAACTTAGGCACAAAAGGTCGTGAAAGAGTCCGAAAAGGACGAACTCTGGATTTCTACAAGTGGAAGTCCACTATGACTAAAAAATTTGACGAAGTTTCGTTCAAATGGTACTTATGAACCCTAGAAAGTCGTTTTGTACCATTGTGGATGAACTTAGGCACAAAAGGTCGAGAAAGAGTCCGAAAAGAACGAACGTACGATTTCTACAAAATCGATTAGTCTCCTATGACTAAAATTTGGACAGAGTTTTGTCAAGGCACTTATGAATAGTGTATAGTAGTTTTGTACCATTTTGGACGAACATAGGCACAAAAGGACATGATAGAGTCTGGAAGGGGACGAGCTTTTGATTTCTACAAATGGAAGTCTGCTGATGCTTAAAAAATTTGGACGAAGGTTTGGTTCAAAAGGTACTTATGAACCCTGGAAATTAGTTTTGTACCATTGTGGACGAACTTAGGAACAAAACTTCGAGAAAGAGTCCGAAAAGGACGAACTTTTGATTTCTACAAATGGAAGTCTGCTATGACTAAAAATTTGGACGAAGTTTGGTCCAAAAGGTACTTATGAACTCTGGAAAGTAGTTTTGTACCATTGTTGATGAACATAGGCACATAGGGTCGAGAAAGAGTCTGAAAAGAACAAACTTTGGATTTCTACAAGTGGAAGTTTTCTATGACTAAACAGTTGGACGAAGTTTGGTTCAAAAGTTACTTACGAACCCTGGAAAGTAGCTTTGCACCATTGGGTACGAACTTAGGCACAAAAGGTCGAGAAAGAGTCCGAAAAGGACGAACTTTGGATTTCTATAAGTGGAAGTTTGCCATGACTAAAAATTTGGACGAAGTTTGGTTCAAAAGGTACTTATGATACCCTGGAATTTGTTTTGTACCATTGTGGCACGAACTTTAAGGCGCAAAAGATCGAGAAAAAGTCCGAAAAAATGACGCGAAACTTTGGGATTTTTCTACAAATGGAAGTATGCTATGACTAAAACTTTGGACGGGGACTTGTTGAAAGGTACTTATGATCCTGGAAAGGATTTTTGTTACCATTGTAACTAACTTAGCACCAAAGGGTCAAGAAAGAATCCGATAAACAGGACGAAACTTTGGATTTCTACTAATGGAAGTCTGCTATGACTAAAATTTTTGACGATAGTTTGGTTACAGGTATTTATGAACCTGGAAAGTAGTTATTTACCATTGTGGACGAATATAGGCACAAATGGTCGAGAAAGAGTTCGAAAAGGATGAACTTTGGATTTCTACAAGTGGAAGTCTACTATGACTAAAAATTTGGACGAAGTTTGGCTTAAAAGGTACTTATGAACCCTAGAAAGTAGTTTTGCACCATTGTGGACCAACTTAGGTACAAAAGGTCGAGAAAGAGTCCGAAAAAGACGAACTTTGGATTTCTTCAAGTGGTAGTCTACTATGACTAAAATATTGGACGAAATTTGGTTCAAAATGTACTTATGAACCCTAGAAAGAGAATTTTGTACCTACATGGACGAACTTTGGCATAAAGGGTAAAGAAAGAGATGAGATAGAGTGAACGGTTGCACAAAATGTCAAGAAAGAGTTTGAAAAGTACAAACTTTGGGTTTTTACTTGTCGAAATGTGCTCCAAGTCCAAATTTGGATGCATTTTGAATCAAAAGATACTTATGAACTCTTGAGATTGGTTTTTGTAACTTTTGGACGAACTTTGACACAAAAGGTCGAGAAAGTGTCGGAAAAGGACGAACTTTGGGTTTCTATGTGTCAAAATGTGCTCTCTGTCCAAATTTTGTCAAAGTTTGGTTAAAAAGTTACTTATGAACTCTGGACAGAAGTTTAATATCTATATTGATGAACTTGGGACAAAAACGTCAAGAAAGAGTCCAAAAATGACGAACTTCAGGTTTCCACTTTTCGAAATGTGCTGCAAGTCAAAATTTGGACAGAGATTTGTTCATAAGGTACTTATGAAACCCTAGAGAGAATTTTGTACCTATGTGGACGAACTTGGGCACAAAAGGTAAAAAAAGTGACTGAAAAGGACGAACATTGGGTTTTTACTTGTCGAAATGTGCTCCAAGTACACATTTGGACGAAGTTTGGTTCAAAAGACACTTATGAACTCTAAAAAATAGTTTTATACCAGTGTGGACGAACTTAGGAACAAAAGGTCAAGAAAGAGTCTGAAAAGGACGAACTTTCGATTTCTTCAAGTGGAAGTCTGCTATGACTAAAAATTTGGACGAAGTTTGGTTCAAAAGGTAGATATGAACCCTGGAAAGACAATTTTGTACCTATGTGAACGAACTTTGGCACAAAGGGTAAAGAAAGAGAGTAGAAAGGATGAACGTTGGCACAAAATGTCAAGAAAGTGTCTGAAAAGGACGAACTTTGGGTTTCCACTTGTCGAAATGTACTTCAAGTCCAAATTAGGAAGTAGTTTGATTCAAAAGATAGTTATGAACCCTGGAAGTAGTTTTGTACCAGTGTGGACGAACTTAGGCACAAAAGGATGAACTTTGTATTTCTACAAGTGGAAGTCTGGTATGACTAAAAATTTGGACGAAGTTCGGTTCAAATGGTACTTTTGAACCCTGGAAAGTAGTTTAATACCTATATTGATGAAGTTTGGACCAAACGTCAAGAAAGAGTATAAAAATGAAGAACTTCAGGTTTCTACTTTTCAAAATGTGCTCCAAGTCAAAAGTTGGACAAAGTTTTGTTCAAAAGATACTTATGAACCCTAGAAAGGAATTTTCTACCTATGTGGACGAAGTTTGGCACAAAGGGTAAAGAAAGTGACTGCAAAGGACGAACTTTGGGTTTCTACCTGTCGAAATGTGCTCCGAGTCCATAACCAAAGTTTGGTTAAAAGACAGTTATGAGACCTGGAAAGTAGTTTTGTATCAGTGTGGACGAACTTAGGTATAAAAAATCGAGAAAGAGTCCAAAAAGGACGAAACTTTTGATTTCTACAAGTGGCAGTCTTCTATGACTAAAAATTTGGACGAAGTTTGGTTCAAAAGATACTTATGAACCATGGAAAGTAGTTTTGTATCATCGTGGACGAAGTTAGGCGTGAAAGGTTGAGGAAAGAGTCCGAAAAGAACGAACTTTGGATTTCTACAGGTGGAAGTCTGCTATGACTAAAAATTTGGACGAAGTTTCGTTCAAAAGGCACTTATAATCCCTGGAATCTAGTTTTGTACCATTGTGGACAAACTTAGGCACAAATGGTCGAGAAAGAGTCCAAAAAGAACGAACTTTGTATTTCTATAAGTGGAAGTCTGCTATGGCTAAAAGTTTGCACGAAATTTTTTTCAAAAGGTACTTTCGAACCCTGGAAAGTAACATTGTACCATTGTGGACGAACTTAGGCACAAAAGGTCGAGAAAGAGTCGAAAAGAATAACTTTGGATTTCTACAAGTGGAAGTCTACTATGACTAAAAATTTGGACGAAGTTTGGCTTAAAAGGTACTTATGAACCCTAGAAAGTAGTTTTGTACCATTGTGGATGAACTTAGGCACAAAAGGTCGAGAAAGTGTCCGAAAAGGACGAACTTTCAATTTCTACAAGTGGAAGTCTGGTCTGACTAAAAATCTGGACGAAGTTTCGTTCAAAAGATACTTATGAACCCTGTAAAGTAGTTTTGTACAATTGTGGACAAACTTAGGCACAAAAGGTCGAGAAAGAGTCCGAAAAGGATGAACTTTGGATTTCTACAAGTGAAAGTCTAATATGACTAAAAATCTGGACGATGTTTTGTTCAAAAGTTACTTATGAACCCTGGAAAGTAGTTTTGTACAATAGTGGACAAACTTAGGCACAAAAGGTGTTCATAGAAGAGTCCGAAAAAGGTTGAACTTTTGATTTCCTACTAGTGAATTCATGCGATGACTAAAAATTTTGGACGAAGTTTGGTTCAAAAGGTACTTGTCGAAATGTTTTATTGTTTTGTACCATTGTGGACGAAATTTGGCACAAAACATCGAGAAAGAGTACGAACCGAAAATGTTGAACTTTAGATTTCTACCAAGTGGGAAGATCTGCTATGACTATAAAAGTTTTGAAGAAAGTTTTCTTTCAAAGGACTTATGAACCCTGTGAGAGTTGTATGAACCATGTGGACGAACTTAGGCATACAAGGTCGAGAAAGGAGTTTCGAAAAGGACGAACTTTGGATTTCTACAAGTGGAAGTCAGCTATGACTAAAAATTTGGATGAAGTTTGGTTCAAAAGTTAAAAAGATACTTATGAACCCCGGAAAGTAGTTTTGTACCATTGTGGACGAACTTAGGCACAAAAGGTCT
The DNA here is from genome assembly GCF_027475165.1 of Benincasa hispida. NCBI lineage: Eukaryota > Viridiplantae > Streptophyta > Magnoliopsida > Cucurbitales > Cucurbitaceae > Benincasa > Benincasa hispida. Next base: position 415 of record NW_028326124.1, on the reverse strand, counting down.
AGAAAGTGTCCGAAAAGGCCGAACATTGGATTTCTACAAGTGGAAGTCTGCTATGACTATAAATTTGGATGAAATTTGATTCAAAAGGTACTTATGAACCCTAGAAATTGGTTTTCTACCATTGCGGACGAACATAGGTAGAAAACGTAGAGAAAGAGTCCGGAAAGGACGAACTTTGGATTTCTACGATTGGAAATCTGCTTTGACTAAAAATTTGGACGAAGTTTGGTTCAAAAGATACTTATGGACCCCAGAAAGTAGTTTTGTACCATTGTGGACGAACTTAGGCACTAAAGGTCGTTAAATAGTCCGAAAATGACGAACTTTGGATTTCTACAAGTGGAAGTCTGCTATGACTAAAAATTTGGACGAAGTTTAGTTCAAATAGTACTTATGAACCCTAGAAAGTTGTTTT
>NW_028326123.1:0-8548 GCF_027475165.1 Benincasa hispida | reverse complement strand
TCTAGCTTTCAGTTGTTAGAATTGTTAGTGTGAATATGTGTGGTCTCGATGCGAAGTGATTGCCATTTGAATGCAATTCTTGATTTAAATGAATTTTTGTTTTATCAGGGTGGTTTTGATATGATATGCAGTGGGAGGGATAAGATTGAAACACTAGATCAGGTGAAATTCTTTCTTTCCAGAATTTTCATTTTGAGACGTCTTGGTTGTAGTCAATGCATTAATTGACTGTTCGTTTCTATTTCCAGTTTAAGCAAGCTGAAGAAACTGCTAAGAAGCTTGATTTGGATGGCCTTGTCAATTGGTGGAGATGATTCCAACACAAATGTCTGTCTCCTCGCTGAAAACTTTATGTATTTTTCAAAACTATGAAATTTGTTTATTGCCTCCCTCCTTTTTTCTCTCTCTTTCTTACTTTCATTGTCATAGATAAGCTATTATATGTTATTTTTATTGCAGAAATATAAGGTTGAGTAATTAATTACTATAGGGTACCATTTTTTGTGTGTGCAAGACTCTGTTATTTATATTCCCCTTCTATCTGTTGTTTTCAAATTAGGAGTAAGAATTTGAACCCGAGTGATTGGTTGCCCAAAACTATTGATGGTGATCTCAAATGCAAAGAGGTCACCACAAGTTTTGGATTTGATTCTGCTTGCAAGGTACTCATTTCTCTTTGTAACTACTTTAGAATTGATATTTCGTTTGGATTGAACTTTGGTGACTCTTTCAAAGTTGAAGTAGTTTCTTCAAGAACTCAAGGAAAAAATGGAATATCGCATTCATGAGATGAGACTCTTATAGCTTCTGCTGATCTTTTATGCAAGATATATTAATAAAATGATTGGTAATGTGCACCAAGAGGAAATTCATATTAAACATCATCGCGAAAGGTCGGATTAAAACAGTCAAGATTCTGGAAGAACGAGAGAAGAAGAAAATGCCACCGTGGACGTGAAAGGCCCAGCTTGGAATAAGTAGTCCTTGAGTTACTATGTGAAGACCTCATCACGGATGCATTCTTTTCGAATATCCTTTTTCTACATCAATACTTCATGAACTTTCATCACCTTATTATTACCTGTTATCATATATTTGCTTTTACGTCTTTCAAAAAAAAAAGAAAAAAGGGCGAGAAAAATTTTGCTAACTTTCTTTTATTGTTATCATTACCCTCTCAATGTTTTCTTTGCAAACGATCAAGGCACACGATTGCGGAGGCGCCGCATGAAGATACAACTACTTTATTATTATCATTACCCTCTCAATGTTTTCTTTGATGGAATGCAAAGGAAGATCGCCGCAAAGAAGGAGGCATCGACAAACAATGCCGACGACAGCGCACATTTTGGGGTTGTATTTTTCCTTCACTCTATTCCAAATTCTGCACCATCGCATCGTATTTTAATTTTGAAAGTTTTATCACCGCATCCTGTTTGATTACCGCAATCATTTAACATTGATAAATTTAGTAAGTCGCCGCATGCTTTCTCTTTGCCATTTATGATTTCAATGATGAATCACATGCATCTATTTTTTTTTATATACTAGAGTTAACTTATTTTTAGGACAATCACCTCAAGAAATGTTTCTAAAAGTTAGTGGTCGGCTAGCTTTCTTTCAAACTGATCCTTTACCAAACTTCTTAAGAACATCGCATGACTTCTTTCAATCTATTGGCAAGGAGGACATTGTCGCATTTTAAATTTTGGGGTGAGGTATTTATTTTCAACCTTGCTATTTTTAGCTATATGAAGAAAAAAAAGGAAAATTAGAATAACAACTCCACTGCCAACGCAATGGAGAAACACATGTTGATAAGAGTTAAGTTGTGAATGACACATACCTGTAGTTGGATGTCCGCAAGACACACGTGGGGGCAAGCCAAAACGAAAGTAAGTTGCCAGGATCAACGCATAAAGAAATACCGCAATTCCGCTGCTAAGTATGTATGAGTCTAGTTTGAGAAAGAGCGTCTTGCTCCTAATTGGATGTCCGCATGACACATGTAGGGGTAAGCCAAAATGAAGGCAAGGCATGCGTCCATCGCATGGTAGTTGCGCTCGTCAAGCGATTGCGGTCATCATTCGAAAGTTGCTGGTATTTAGCGAAATGCGGTCACAAAAAAAACAACCCAAAAATAGAAAATGCAAGATTTTTACGGCTACAGAAACGCAGAATAGAGGGATCAACGCAAGGGTTGGTGGAATGAACGCTGACGTACATCTTGGGAAAATAAAAACTTGATGTGACATTTCACCTACCAAGCAGTAGCAGCAGAGATTTAGACAAGGACCATCGCGTCCGATGTCAGAATCAGAGCAGTCCATTAATGCTGTCGGCGATCCAATCTCTATATAAAGAAGCCGGTGAGCAGAATGCCAACTTATCTAGAGTTTTTCCCTGCGATCCAGACAAATGCGTGAGAAGAAGGCTTGAGAATCTTCATCTCCTTCTTCCATTCCGAGAAACGACCAAAGCCTACGATCGGAGCTAGATCTCGGGAGAGTCAGCTCCACCGCCCATCCATGGCACCTGATGCGTTATTTTATGAGGTGGAATTATGGATGAAAATGCGTTGAGCACTTAAGTTTTCTCAGTGGAATTCAAGTAAAACCCCACTGAGTTTCTTGGTAAGTTCAGGGTCAAACACAGGGACTTGGGAAAAAATATGCGGTGGTAATTTCTCAGAACAATTTGCGGTAACCAAATAAATCAAGTAGTTATTGGGAATGTTGTTTGTGGTAATAAAAATAAACAAATGCAGCGGAATTCGAAAAGAGTTATAAAACGGAAGACGCGATGAGTATGCGGTGAATGGGTTGAGAAGAGTTTCGGCTAACACTTCTTAGGATGTGTTCATGCTATGCGATCATGCAACACACATACAATAGTAAATCATCTCTTGATGCGAATGCTACGACTTTTAATGCTAGAACGCATGCGATATATGCGATAAGACTATAGGACCTATACATAAGCCTCTATTCTTATTTATGCGATGAAAAAATGACGCATACACATATAAGGCGACCACATAATACCATACCTATCTCTAGGATGCATGCGATGCAGGTTGGCAAACAGAATTTTTCTCTAGGTTCTTATCTTTTGTTGATGTAGTTCTAATCTTCTCTCTCGAGTCTAGATTCTAACTTAGCTCTTTCTAATTCTTAGGTTTTTCTTTAAACCTCTCTCTCGGTAGCTCTAGGGATGTCGAGCACAACATAAGAAAATGGAGAACCTTAAAGAGAGAGTCTAACGAGTACTCAAGAGCGACCTCGAGGAGAGAGTCTAAAGAAGAGAGTCTAAAGGGATCAATATGTCATTCTTGAACTGATATCATTTTAAACCCGCTTTCTACAGGTGCAAAAGCTTATTTTGGAACTCAATGAAATTCTTGCCCATGATATTATAGATGAGGATAGGTTATGGAAAAAAAAAATATTATAGATGAGGATAGGTTATGGGAAATGAAACTTACTACTCGTGCTTGAACTTTTGCTGTTTTACTTTAACGCTCCATTCCAAGTAATTGTTTTTTTCTTTGTTGGTTTTTATACACGTCTTTCCATGAAAATTGAGATGGAAAAGAAGAAGGCATCAAGGATGCTTATAATGGGCGGCCAATTCAAGGGGCAGTCACATTTCTTTGGGTACTTATTTTATTCGTGCTTGAACTTTTGCTGTTTTACTTAAACGCTCCTGTTTAATAATTTAATGATTAACACATATTATATTTAGCACTTGGGTAGTAGGCAAATCAGTTGAGATCTCAAAAACATGCATGTTGGTAAATGCATCAAGATCTTTTAAATTCATATTTGATAATTAGGGGTATCAAGTATCTAGACTTGCATTATGAACTCGTAAAGAAAATGGCCAATCAAGTGATGGGTTAGGCTTACAGCTACTTGACTTTCAAATGTAAACTTACCAATGGTACGAGCGAATGGCCATGAGATGATACGAAAAAAATTGTACTTTGCTGGTTAGTGCTCTGTGTGTTATCTCTGTTTATTTCTTCTTTTGACTTATAGGTACGAGGGATGTGTGGTTTACCCACGAACTTTGATTCAACTTATTGCTATGCTTTGGGTTACACTGCTGGAGCTCTCCTCCAGAGTGGAAAAACTGGACCAATATCATCGATCTGTCTGTCCCACTTCTTGTACCTCCTGATCATTTTAGTCTCTAACCTTTTAACCTTTCATTCTTTTTCTTGATATCAGTTTCGTCCATAGATTTTTTCCTCATTTCTATTACTTACTAGTTATGCATACCGGGTAGGAAATTTGGCTGCTTCTGTTGAAGATTGGATGGCTGGCGAAACTGCATTGACTTTGTTAATGGATGTGGAGAGGATACACGGTATGATTTTTTCATGAAAACGTGCATTCCTGTTCTCATGTTTTCTTGAATAACACGTTAATAATTTTTTTTATAGAATATTTTTTATGGGGAATAAGAAGGGAAATGATAAACAGAGTATCAATTATCCAGCCAAAATGAGAACAAATGGAGATAACTAGAAGAAAAAAAATGAAAGATGAAAAAAACTCTCCAATCTATATTAAAAAGACAACAATTTTCTAGTTGATGAGACTTAAAAGTTTATTTATTTTTTTCTTTTTTAGAGTATCCAAATAACTTAATAGTTACTTATACAATACTATAAAGACTAGTCAAGGTGCATGTAAGATCAGAAAAACAAGGATAAAAGTGGAGTATCTTTTCTCTTAACAATTTTGAAAGGCTTTGGATTGATAGAACATCTTCATGAAGTCTAGTTTAATATTTATCATTTGATGATCTCTTTCTAAAGGTAGAATTCGTTTGGCAAGTAAGTTCAAGCCTGTGATCAAGAAGACAATGGTGGAACTAGATGGTAATATGATCTCTTTCTAGAGTAAATGTCGTTTCCTTTAATCTCCTTCCCAGTCTTATATTATAATTCACGCCGCTCGATTTGTCATGTGAGGAGGTCAGATCAGAATCCTACCATTAATTATGCAAGTTCAAATCTAAAAGAAGAATGGAGCAGGTGATCTAGATATAGGTATCTTACACAACCAAATTGATGAAAATCGAACCTATTTTTCAGAATTTGGATAAGATATTTTAATGAAGTCTCGGGTCAAATTCCATAGTTGGAAGTGAGATACCTAAATTCTTTGTAGTTTCCATTCTTACATGAATTATTAGTAATGTGTTAAGTTCATTGTAATGTCTAATTTTGTTGGTGTATATTTTTGCTTAGTATTGTCTTGTAAAGGGTCGGCCGGCAAAATCATAGACGAAGATTTATGGTATTTCTTTTAATTATTGGAAAAGGAGGGCTCCTGGGTATGTTCTCGAAAGGGAAGGTAGAGGTAGTACTTCGAATGGCGAAGAGAGGCGGCTCGGCAAAGAAGGAATGAGAAATCGTCAAAGATGACTTCTTTGTTGGCGAAACGAAGGGCTAGTTCTTTCTCTCTCCATCTTATGGTATTTCACTTGATTTCTTTCTTCTTGTCTTTCTTTATCCTTTTCTTCTTTCTCCTTTTTCTTTCTTTTTTAATCTCTGTTCTCCGTCTATCTTCTCCAGCTCTGCTAATTTTTTCTCCATTCATAGGATTGTATCACAAACTCTTTTTGTTTTTCTGTTTTCTTCATCTCATTTCATTGATACTCCTTTCTTCTATTTTTTCTCTCTTTTTGTTTGCCCTTGTTTTCTTTTTTTATACTTCATGTTTTTATTATTAGTTTATAGCTAAATGTCATTTAAGCTAAAATATTGGAAATATTAGTAAAGTAACTTGGTCAATTAGTGTTGCGTGTCGTTGTGTTATCATTTTTTTGTTTTTTTTTTTTTTTTTAACAAAACACACACCCCTCCCAACATTTTACACAACCCCCCCCTGTGGTTGTTAGTTTAAACAATATAAAAAATTGTTACGACTGTTGTATTTGGTTAGTTAATCATGTACTTTTTTGCTAGGCTGAATCACTTCATTTTTGTCCCCAATTCAAGTTACGGAGTAGAAGAACACACTAAAAGGTATGAAAAAGTTGTAGTAGTCTTTTACCTTCAGGCTATTAAATTTGAGTGATTTAGTCACATATTAACTCTAAATCTTGCTTTTTCTATCTTAAAATCTAGCTCTTTATTTTATCCTTGTTTAAAAAAATATTTGAATTAGTCTTTGTCAAATATTATGTCACACTTGAATTAGTCTTTGTAAAATCTAGCTCAAGTGCCTATTTATTTGTTTTGGTATTCTTACGTTCTCACTTCTTGGTGGAAACTAAAAATCCCATAGAAAGTTCATTTATTTTCTTGGTTGGTTCTTTGGGAACTATTAATGCCTTCCACGTCTTGCAAAAAACCTCCCATATGTCTTAGGCCTGAATTGGCAAGTTTTGTGTAGCATAGCCGAGTTCTAAACATTTACCTTGGTTGTCCCTTTTCCACTAGAGTCTCCAGGTGTTTTTGGTTGGGATTTATGTTTTAAGCCTTTTCTTTTTGCTAAGGTTGGGTTTTCATCAAATGTTGGTGGAGGTCTTTATCTGTATGCAAATTGATTAATTTCGTGGAGACCAAATGTGTTTTAAAGTAGACTAAATTGTTACATTCGCTTGGAGACCAAATATCTCTTTTCATTTTTTCAATGAAAAATTTCTTTTCATTGAAACCCTCTCTCTCTCTCTCTCTCGTTGTTTTAGCCATAAAAATTTTAGTCTCTTGCTGGCCAAATCCTCACATCAGGGACTCATATGGAGCTTTTGGAGCATCAAAATCCCTTCTGAGAGTGTTATCCATTTTGTCCACAAGCTCTTTCCTCTTATTCTAGTCAAGTCCTTCATCTTCTCGACCTTGTCGAACACTCAATTTTCCACTTCTTTCATTGATTCAATCTTTCATTTCTCTACCTATCTCCCCATTTTCATCTTCATTTCTTTCCTACCAATGTCTCTGCCTTTCATCGCTAATGCCGATGTTTCCCTAGTCATTGCATCTTCTCCGTCGGAGATCGGCCTTGTTTCTACTGTGTATGTCGAAGTCCAAGCCCTATGGTATTTCTACTGTGTATTTGACCCGAGAATTATTAGTAATGTGTTAAGTTCATTGTAAAGTCTAATTTTGTTGGTGTGTATTTTTGCTTAGTATTGTCTTGTAAAGGGTCGGCCGGCAAAATCATAGACGAAGCTTTATGGTATTTCTTTTAATTATTGGAAAAGGAGGGCTCCTGGGTATGTTCTCGAAAGGGAAGGTAGAGGTAGTACTTCGAATGGCGAAGAGAGGCGGCTCGGCAAAGAAGGAATGAGAAATCGTCAAAGATGACTTCTTTGTTGGCGAAACGAAGGGCTAGTTCTTTCTCTCTCCATCTTATGGTATTTCACTTGATTTCTTTCTTCTTGTCTTTCTTTATCCTTTTCTTCTTTCTCCTTTTTCTTTCTTTTTTTATCTCTGTTTCTCCGTCTATCTTCTCCATCTCTTGCTTAATTTTCTCCATTCATATGATTGTATCTCAATATCTTTTTGTTTTTCTGTTTTCTTCATCTCATTTCCATTGATACTCCTTTCTTCTATTTCTTTCTCTCTTTTTGTTTGCCCTTTGTTAAAATTTTATACTTCATGTATTATTATTTAGTTTATAGCTAAATGTCATTAAAGCTAAAATATTGAAATATTAGTAAAGTAACTTGGTCATTAGTGTTGCGTGTGTGTATCATTAGTGTGGATGTTAGTTTAAACAATATAAAAAATTGTTACGACTGTTGTATTTGGTTAGTTAATCATGTACTTTTTTGCTAGGCTGAATCACTTCATTTTTGTCCCCAATTCAAGTTACGGAGTAGAAGAACACACTAAAAGGTATGAAAAAGTTGTAGTAGTCTTTTACCTTCAGGCTATTAAATTTGAGTGATTTAGTCACATATTAACTCTAAATCTTGCTTTTTCTATCTTAAAATCTAGCTCTTTAATTTATCCTTGTTTTTAAAAATATTTGAATTAGTCTTTGTCAAATATTATGTCACACTTGAATTAGTCTTTGTAAAATCTAGCTCAAGTGCCTATTTATTTGTTTTGCTATTCTTACGTTCTCACTTCTTGGTGAAAACTAAAAATCCCATAGAAAGTTCATTTATTTTCTTGGTTGGTTCTTTGGGAACTATTAATGCCTTCCAGGTCTTGCAAAAAACCTCCCATATGTCTTAGGCCTGAATTGGCAAGTTTTGTGTAGCATAGCCGAGTTCTAAACATTTACCTTGGTTGTCCCTTTTCCACTAGAGTCTCCAGGTGTTTTTGGTTGGGATTTATGTTTTAAGCCTTTTCTTTTTGCTAAGGTTGGGTTTTCATCAAATGTTGGTGGAGGTCTTTATCTGTATGCCAATTGATTAATTTCGTGGAGACCAAATGTGTTTTAAAGTAGACTAAATTGTTACATTCGCTTGGAGACCAAATATCTCTTTTCATTTTTTCAATGAAAAATTTCGTTTCATTGAAGCCCTCTCTCTCTCTCTCTCTCGTTGTTTTAGCCATAAAAATTTTAGTCTCTTGCTG
>NW_028326122.1:0-8567 GCF_027475165.1 Benincasa hispida | reverse complement strand
TTTGTTGAAAGATTTATCTGTTTTCCTCCTTTTCTTAACGGATGAAATCACTTACACACCTCCTAAAAGAGAAAGAAATCATCCACACATACCGTGGCACACACAGAAACTTTATAGGCACAGTTACAAAATTTTATGGTTCATAAAAGATATTGCAGAATTCTAGATGCACAAATAATAGTAGAAGAGATAAGATGACTCACATCTCTATGATTATTAGCTGGTTTTTAATATTAAAATAATCAACAAATACCTTAGATTTATTAATTTGTAAACAAAGAAAAGAATAAGAGGCAAGATATAAAAAAGCAAGAATACAAGTAATACCAGTCATCATTAATTTTCTTTTACCCCATTTGGTATTGGTGAAATCAAAATTAAAATTATGAGTTATTGAAATAACAACATGGACAGTTCAGCTAGAGAAATTGGATTAAATGAGTCGATCAGTGATGAACATTGCAAAAGTCCTAAACCTTTGAAGGAACATTGCAAAATTAGAGTTCAAAGAAACTAGATATACCCTACTAATATATTAAGGATTCTAAAGAAAGATTGGTTAGTCAAATGAGATTATACAGTTGAAGATTTTTTTGTTCCCATTGATTTGGGAAAGAACTTTGATATCATTAAGAAAATCATAATAAAATATATTAGTTAATAAATACATGCAAATGCAGTACAACAAGAAGCATTTAGATGGAAAACCGGAGAACTCATTTGAGATAATTAAAAAAAAGTACTACAACTATTAATTCACTTTTTTTTATGGATTTTTCATTTTTGTCAAACATAATTTCAAAACAACATTATTCTTCTAATTCATCCAATTTGAGATAATTCTAAAAAATATACAACTATACTTATTGCCACTTAACAATTTTTATAATTGAATAGGGAAGATAATCACCACAAGAGTTGGATGGAAATTGAAGAAGGAAAAAGACAATGACAATTGAGGGGAAAAAAAGTTGGATGACGGAAACAAAAAAAACATGATACTATTTGTAGTTGATATTGAATTTGTTTCCTCTTGTGATTGTGGTATTCTAATGGAGGTGTAGAAGCGAGTCAATAAAAAAGAAGAAAGAAAAAGATTGATAAAAAAAAGTGACGTGGGAAATTGATGGATTAAGAAAGATTATGGAAAAAAAAAATTATTTATAGTTAAAAAAGGAGTCTGAATTATAAGGAAATCTAAACGTGAAAGCTTGTCTTTAGCAGTTTTTAAAAATCGTAAATTTAAAAAGTCATTTTCTTTAATTTTTTTTCACACGGAATCAAGACACACGACGTACTGCCCCACAAAAAATTAAAATTATCAAACGGGTTAATATTTTTTTCAAATGATTTTTGTGAGGCAGCTAACGCAATGTCAAATGCAGCCATAATCTAGTTAATGTTTTTTATAATGGGAACATATACAGCTTCCCTGTTGTGAGAAAATGGATATCCCAATCAACAAAACTAAGGTTGACAGATTCGGGAATGAAAGATTGTTTAGGATTTGTTTGACAGAGAATCTGAAAACAAAAATTTAAAAATAAGGTATTCAATAAAAAATAGAGTTATATTTCATGTTTTTTCAGATATGTGTTTGGTAGCATGTTTAAAAACAATATTTTAATTTATATAACTTTTTAAAAATGTGATTGAAGTTATATTTAAAATTCATAAAACTTGTTCTAGTTATCCACTAAATAGTAATTGACAATAAACTATTATTAATTTATTAATAAACATATTTTAGATTAAATTTTTGTATAATTATTATTTTGTCATATTATAATTTATAATACATTACATAATATATATTTTATTTTTTGAAAATTGAGTTGAGTTTATAGTATGACATATTGTGGTTCTAAGTGTTTTTATCTTTATTTAATATAATTTGAAAACATAAAAATGTTGTTTTCAAAATTTGCACTATTTAGATTACAGAATTTAAAAACAGTTTTTGGAAACAGAATTCAGATTGTCTTCCAAACACATATCTGATGAACTCAATGTATCCGAAAAGATAAAATAGAATATAGATTCTCTACCAAACAGGTCCTTAGGTTTTGAGGTGAAACACCATGTTATATAAGAGTACATAAAGCCTAACCGAACATTCAGTCTAAAAACTTGAAAACTAAGATCCAATCCAAGAATGGTGAACTCAAAGAGACATCATCTAGAGAGGGTATGTTGAAGATCCAACATTGAAAAAAATTAAAGGACCTCACAATCTGAATAAATAAGATTGAGTGATAACATGAGTAGTAGTTAGGTGAGACATTTTTTGTAGTACAATTGCAAGGAAAAATTGGAACACCAAATCTAACCGAACCAAACCGTTTTCATCCCTACTTTCGGTTGATGTGACTAATTGAAATATTAAGGAATCAAATTGAGGGTTTCATGAAAAAGTTTAAAGAAAAAAGGTATGATATTTTGAAATATTAAAGGATTAGAATGATAATTTATAAATTAAAATATTATTTCAGTCTATATATTTTTAAAATTTGTTCTATTTTAGTTTACACATTCTACCTCCACCGTAACTAGTTTGGTAAGAAAGATTTGTATAATTAAATATAATTGTATATTGGATGGAGTCGATTCTCCAATTAGGATGTTCCTCTTCGGATTGTCCCATCTATCTTAGTTTAGTGTTTTAGCTTTTATTTAATCTATCATTTATATTTTCTAAATAAAATTAAGTGTTAGGATATGTGAGGTATTCCATTCATCTATCTTAGTTTAGTGTTTTAGCTTTTATTTAGTCTATCATTTATATTTTCTAGCTAAAGTTAAGTGTTCAGATATGTGAGTATTCGATTCAACTAGAAACCTAATTTTGAAGACGATACTTTATACATTATATTAATAGTATTTGTGTACACTTGCGATATTGCAAATTAAAAGAAAAAAAATCACATATTTGTTTGTAAATTATAACAATTTCTTCTAACTTTTATATTTCTCTCACATGTTCTACAATAAAGTTTTTTTAAAAAAAAAAAAATAAATTAAAAATGGAGAATGTGCCTTGTGCAATCGCAGTACGATTCGGTTGGGACTAATTTAATGATTTATCATTAAGAAGAGAATTTTAAAATGATTAATTAAATCACTTCTATCGGATTCAAAAATACAGCAAAACATGTCATTTATTCCGAAATCGATTTAGTATTGGATTTTGAAATTTTGAATGCAAGATTTTATAGTGAAAATCAATTTTAGATTATTAAACATGCGTGTCAAAGTGATTTTGATTATGCCAAAGGTGATTTTGGAATTTTTAAATCACTTTCAAACATATAATAAAAGAGTTTTACAAAATAAAATTTTCCATTATTCATATAGAGACTCCTCTTTAAAGGTTGCTCTCGTGGCCAATATGATCATAGTTTAATTGACATAAAACTTGTACTATCAAATTGAAGGCTAGAAATTCAATTTTTTCGACTTCATATGGTAAAAAAAAAAAAAAAAAAAAATCGTGTAATCTTTCATAAAATAGATTTTTGAATGGGGGATTTTCACAAATAAAAAAAAATAACGGAGCTATTTATACAAAATAACAAAATTTTAATTTTATTTGATAAAGGTTGATAGAGGTTGATAAAAATCTATCAGTATCTATCAGTGATAGAAAGTGACAGAAGTCGATCACTAATTGACGCTGATAATAGAAGTCTATCAATGTGTATCAATATTTTTTTTTTTTTTTTACTATTTATGCAAATAGTTTCATATTTTTTTCTATCGGTAAAAATTTTCTTTTTTTTTTTTTTTATATAGTTAAAATTTAACACGTGGACTTTTTGAAGTTTTCATATGAAATTCTATATTACATTGTTCAAAGAAATTATTTCAAACGAAAGAGAGGAAAATCTTTAAAATTTTCAAAACATCTGTTTTGGTCGGTTGATTTTGGGAAATTTTAGGAATAGAAGCGATCGGCTGAGCAATAAAATATTGGTTTCAATTTAGTTGGTCATTTAGCTTGTGAACAAAATGTTTGTGTTAATGTTAGAGAGATAACACAGAATATAAGATTCTCTTGAGAATGTTTTGAAATGGTCAATTGTTGACTATGTTTATGAAGTTCATGGAAACGAGAAGGTTGGAAGTTTTAATTTAATAATTGAATTTTACAACTCTCTATCACAATCAAGTACAATGTATGCTAGAAAAAAGTACAATAATATATGTCATATCCCTCTCGATTCATGAATGTTGATATGATTGACTATTACAATAAATTAAAAAATTAAGGTGAATCCATCACACATAATACAAATGTTCTATACATGGTCCTGCTAATCATACAAACAACAAATAAAATTCAAACAACAAACTAAGCAAATAACGCACAAAGATTAGTAACTCAGTTTTTTGATATACTACCTACGTCTAAGGGATAGTGTGCCCAAGAAAGATAACTTAACTAATATGAAAAGGCAAGCGTTTATGACGTTATACTTATGTGTAAAGTAATGACAATTATTACTGTGGCACTTGTAGGGCCTAATTTATTATTGATCGCATAGGCTTCCCCTAAGTGTGAGACTTCTTCTCAATAGAACTTATATTCCCCTTAAGTATGTAAATATTAACGAAGAATCACTTAGGTTCCCCTTATGTACATGACTTCCTCTCACCAAGGTTTTATTTTCCCACCTTCAAATGAAGACCACTTGACTTGTTAGACTCAGGCTCCATCTAAGTTTGAGAACTCTTTATCAGTCAACATTGTCTTAGGTTCCTCCTAAGGATGACAATCTCTCCTTAATCAATGATGCTTTAAGCTCCCCCTAAGGACAAGGATCTCTTCTCAAGATAGATTCAAACTTCAAGAATAATAATATAACATGCCACATAATATTATTTTAAACTTCTTGCTTCACAAACTCTAGAATCAACAGAACTTAGTCGTTCGACCACCATACACAATCTTACTAAGCTCAAAACAAAAGTGGCAACCTTAGCAACACAACATCATGCTCTTTAATATGCACAGTGAAGAAGGGCAAATATCCTGTTCAAATTCAGCAAACCATAAATAAGGAAAACATCCCAGAGAAATAAAATCATATAATATATATTTCTAATAAAGAAAAATAATTTGCAAAATCTGCATCTAGAGACACATTACGTGAGACATGTTTTTAGACAACTACCAAACCAGAGTAACATCAACCCCAAATGATCTTAAACAAATATAGCCAATTCAAACTTCAACATAAATCTTCTATAGTAGTTCTAAATCTAGCAATTTATTTATTTTCTATTTTAGAAACAAACCGATTTTAACTCTTAAACTTATTCGACGATATTAATTTTGACCTTAAACTTAAATAAGTATTGCATTTTTAGTCATGATTCAATTTTGTAAATTAATTGCCTACTAGTTCTAACAAATATAATTGAAAAAAAAAATCTTGTTAAAATATTAATTTTAATAGAATAAAATTTGCATAAAAAGAAGTTAGACCAAATGTACTAATTAACAATGAAATAATTTTTTCAAAATTCATAAATTTTAATGAAAATTTTAGTTCTAATAAATGTTATTTTCTCTAAAATGTTATCATATTGTATATGTGTATTGTTTATAGTTCGTTGAATGCTGTATAAGAGAAATTTTAAAACTTTTCTAATGATATTCGGAGTAAATAACTTATTAGAGTTATTATTTATTTAAACAAAAGTTATAAAGGGTTAAACGTTTGTCTAAATTTCAAGTAGCGTTTGATGAATTGAAAGTGTGAATCAAAATTAATACAACTAATTGATAAATTTATAGGACAAAATTGATTATTTTTCTCTTTGTTTTTATCATTAACAAATGTGTGAGAGTGATGATTTAAACATTTTTCCTTAAGCGACAGTAGATGAATGTCTTTACTATTGAACAATTATATTATTTGCAATAGGTGGATACATTTCAATTTACACCTATCTTTATATTATCTTCTCATTACATTCATCTTCCAAAAAAAAGTAAGAAGAATTTATCATGAAAATTTAAGATTGAATAATTTGATAAGATGCACGAATATAGCTATTCCTCGGGAGATGCATTAAATATTTTTCCTATATTATTCCTGTTGGCCATTGTCACCCTATTTACTAGAAGAAATTTTGCAATCTCCATTTTTTTTTCCCATTTTCCTAAGGAAATACACAATAAAAAATTTCAAATTTAGTGAGAAATGGACCAAAATAATAAATTAACACCAATAGTAAAAAACACACAAATGTGTTTCAACAGAGAAGGAATTCGAATTACTAACAGATAACACACAATATTTACAAATTTTCTCCACCTATGTATGAGAGATCGAGTCCTAACATTACTGCCTCGACCGATCCAAGGTGATCAGTCGCCACCGCCGCCACCACCCCCACACCCGCCACCGCCGCCACCACCCCCACACCCGCCACCGCCGCCACCACCCCCACACCCGCCTCCTCCGCCACCACCCTCACACCCGCCTCCTCCGCCACCACCCCCACACCCGCCTCCTCCGCCATCACCCCCACACCCCCGCCTCCTCCGCCATCACCCCCACATCCGCCTCCTCCGCCATCACCCCCACTGCCGCCACCGCCGCCACCTCCACCCCCACATATGCCTCCGAAATTGGCTTCTACATCGAGGCCGGCACCTTCGCCACCGGCGCTCTCCGAGCAGAGACAATTCAAGACAATGAAAACAATAAAAATGGAAACAGAAACCACGATGAATATGATAAATGGCGTAGCAATCATAATTGGTATGATTTTGAATCTTGCGTTGTGATATGGATTTTCATCTTTTTATAATGGACCAAAGCGACCCACAAAGAGAGGGATTGTATAATGTGGAGTTGAAATTTCCAAATGGTTGCATTTCACGTGTTGGATTGGTTTTTTAAAAAGATATATTCAATATAATTTAATAATCGACTTATAGAAGTCGTACTTTTATATATTTTCTGAAATTTCGACCTTCATTGATCCAAGTTTTCTCATTAAAAACTAAGCTAACCAGATCATCACTCATTTACCAAAAATATTTATATATATATATATTGAATTTGGTCTTCATTCTCTTAAAATTTTAATGTCAATCATCAATTTATTAAAAATTATAAATAGCTAATATTTAGGTGCATCCCTATAGCACCTATAGGTCCATTTGATAACGTTTTCGCTTTCTGTTTCCTATTTCTGTTCCTCATTTTTCAAGAAACGGATCTGTTTGATAACTATTCCTGTTTTTTGAACCCAAAATTTGATAAACGTTACTAAAAATTACGTAAAATTTGAGGAACTACAAAAAGTAATTTCTCTTATTTCATTTCTATTTTATTTAAAGTTGTTCCTTTAGTATATCATAATGGAGACTTGGCTCATTAGATTTAGATACATGTCTAAATCACTCCACTCCTCAACACCATAGTCCTGGGATTAAATCTCACATGGGGCTTTATTTTTACTTTCTTCTTTCTTTCTTTTATATTTTCTTTTTCTCTATATTCTTTTATATTTCTTTTATTTATATTTACTTTCTTCTTTCTTTCTTTTATATTTCATTTTTCTTATATTTTTTATATTTCTTTTATAATTATTTATTTTCTTTTTTATTTCTTTTAAATTTCCTTTTTCTTTATATTTTTTAATTTTTTAATTTTTATTTATTTCTTTCTTTTATATTTTCCTATTTCCTTTATAATTATTTATTTCTTTTATTTATATTTCTTTTATTTATTATTTTTTTAATATCTATATTTTAATCTAATTTTGAATTTTGAATTTTCAAATATTTAGGTTTATATATTATTTGATTTTCAAATTTAAAAATTTAACTAGGGTTATTTTCAAATATTTAGATTTACATATTATTTTAATTTTCAAATTTCAAATTTTCAATAGGATTGTTTACAAATATAGAAAAATAAACCAAAATATTTATAAATATGATAAAATTTTACTATCTATCCGGATCTATCGAAAATAGACTGTGATATTTTGCTATTATATGTAAATATTTTCAATAGTTTTGTCATTTAAAATAATTTTCCTATTCAATATGTATATATAAATATTTTTTGAATTTGAATTTTAAATTTTGCAAAATGCATTTTATATCTTTTTTAAATTCATATTTTTTTAATTTTTCTGACATACAAAACCAATTATAAGTTTATAATATTATAAATTTTGTTTACTAAGATATTTATTTAGGTTCTTTTTAGTATTTTTACAACCATGACATTTACATAATAATATAATTGAGTTAGATTTGAGACTACATCATTTAAAATTTAAAACAAATGACTTGAGTGAGGAATAATATTGTAAATTAAATTTTAGTAACATATGAATGATAGAAATAATTATATTATCGATATTAATTTTATATTGGGACTTATGTGCATTCGATAGTTTAAATATTTAATAACTATCTTTCATACTTTAATACATGCTATATATCTTTTTATTTTATATAATTAGATTATAGTTAAACTATAAAATATGGAAAAAAAAATAAGGAAAAAGATAAAAAAAAAAAAAAAAAAAAAAAA
>NW_028326120.1:0-37311 GCF_027475165.1 Benincasa hispida | reverse complement strand
TTGATTCAATCTTTCATTTCTCTACCTATCTCCCCATTTTCATCTTCATTTCTCTCCTACCAATGTCTCCGCCTTTCATCGCTAATGCCGATGTTTCCTTAGTCATTGCATCTTCTCCGTCGGAGATTGGCCTTGTTTCTACTGTGTATATCGAAGTCCAAGCCCACTGTATCGATCAACCTCTCCCTTTTCCCTCTATTCCCAAAAACCCCTTCAAAATCCTCGATGGCCCTCCTAGCTCTGCCGCTGGCAATCCGGGTGTTTATTATCCATAGATCATTTACTTTCTCTTCTTGTTTTGGAGTTTTTAGCCTTCATAACGTGCTTTTTTTTTTGTACTCTGTTTGGTAACTGAGTTGATTGATGTCTCGAAGGAAGAGTAGTGACATGCATTGAGTTTTGTTTGTTCTTTTACTGTTTTGCTTATGATTGTAAATCTTGCTTTTGTTTGGAACTTGAGTTTTACTGAATGCGTTTGAGGCAAGTTGCTACTTCTTAAGGTTTTAAAGTGTTTGAATTGTGTGTTATAAGTGCGCGCAGATGATATCACAAAGTTGTTTCTTGATCTTTTCGGCCAACCGTCGGCAATGTTGGTGCCAAGTGATTCAAGTTCGGTGCAGGTGAATAAGAAATTGAAGATCGGAGTTGTCTAGTCTGGTGGCCAAGCACTGGGAGGGCATAATGTGATTTCTGGACTATTTGGTAGGGTCTCATTGTGTCCACATTTATAAATCAAGAACAAATGTTTGCTTTTCTGTTCAAGTTGTGGCTAATTAGCAGCTTCAATGATTTTGGTGAAGATTACCTACAAGTTCATGCAAAAGGAAGCACGTTGTATGGTTTCAAGGGTGGTCCTGCAGGGATCATGAAATGTAAATATGTAGAACTAACTGCATAATTTATCTACCCATATCGCAATCAGGTTAATTTTCTTGAAGGGATTTCTAGCTTTCACTTGTTAGAATTATTAGTGTGAATATGTGCAGTCTTGATTCGAAGTGATTGCCATTTGTATGCAATTCTTGATTTAAATGCATTTTTGTTTTATTAGGGTGGTTTTGATATGATATGTAGTGGGAGGGATAAGATTGAAACACTAGATCAGGTGAAATTCTTTCTTCCCAGAATTTTCATTTTGAGACGTCTTAGTTGTAGTCAAGGCATTAATTGACTGTTCGTTTCTATTTCCAGTTTAAGCAAGCTGAAGAAACTGCTAAGAAGCTTGATTTGGATGGCCTTGTCAATTGGTGTAGATGATTCCAACACAAATGCCTGTCTCCTCGCTGAAAACTTTATGTATTTTTCAAAACTATGAAATTTGTTTATTGCCTCCCTCCTTTTTGCTCTCTCTTTCTTACTTTCATTGTCATAGATAAGCTATTATATGTTATTTTTATTGCAGAAATATAAGGTTGAGTAATTAATTACTATAGGGTACCATTTTTTGTGTGTGCAAGACTCTGTTATTTATATTCCCCTTCTATCTGTTGTTTTCAAATTAGGAGTAAGAATTTGAACCCGAGTGATTGGTTGCCCAAAACTATTGATGGTGATCTCAAATGCAAAGAGGTCACCACAAGTTTTGGATTTGATTCTGCTTGCAAGGTACTCATTTCTCTTTGTAACTGCTTTAGAATTGATATTTCGTTTGGACTGAACTTTGGTGACTCTTTCAAAGTTGAAGTAGTTTCTTCAAGAACTCAAGGAAAAAAATGGAATATCGCATTCATGAGATGAGACTCTTAATAGGCTCTGCTGATGTTTATGCAGATATATTAAAAAATGATTGGTAATGTGCACAAAGAGGAAATCATAATAAACATCAATCGAGAAAAGCTCCGGATTAAAACAGTCAAGATTCTGGAAGAACGAGAGAAGAAGAAAATGCCACCGTGGACGTGAAAGGCCCAGCTTGGAATAAGTAGTCGCTGAGCTACTATGTGAAGACCTCATCACGGATGCATTCTTTTCGAATATCCTTTTTCTACCTCAATACTTCATGAACTTTCATCACCTTATTATTACCTGTTATCATATATTTGCTTTTACTGTTATCATTACCCTCTCAATGTTTTCTTTGCAAACGATCAAGGCACACGATTGCGGAGGCGCTGCATGAAGATACAACTACTTTATTATTATCATTACCCTCTCAATGTTTTCTTTGATGCAATGTAAAGGAAGATCGCCGCAAAGAAGGAGGCATCGACAGACAATGTCGACGACAGCGCAAATTTTGGTGTTGTATTTTTCCTTCACTCTATTCCAAATTCTGCACCATCGCATCGTATTTTAATTTTGAAAGTTTTATCACCGCATCCTGTTTGATTACCGCAATCATTTAACATTGATATATTTAGTAAGTCGCCGCATGCTTTCTCTTTGCCATTTATGATTTCAAAGATGAATCACATGCATCTATTTTTTTTTTATATATATACTAGAGTCAACTTATTTTTAGGACAATCACCTCAAGAAATGTTTCTAAAAGTTAGTGGTCTGCTAGGTTTCTTTCAAACTGATCCTTTACCAAACTTCTTAAGAACATTGGATGACTTCTTTCAATCTATTGGCAAGGAGGACATTGCCGCATTTTAAATTTTGGGGTGAGGTATTTATTTTCAACCTTGCTATTTTTGGCTATATGAAGAAAAAAAAGGAAAATTAGAATAACAACTCCACTGCCAACGCAATGGAGAAACACATGTTGATCAGAGTTAAGTTGTGAATGACACATACCTGTAGTTGGATGTCCGCAAGACACACGTGGGGGCAAGCCGAAACGAAAGTAAGTCGCCAGGATCAACGCATAAACAAATACCGCAATTCTGCTGCTAAGTATGTATGAGTCTAGTTTGAGAAAGAGCGTCTTGCTCGTAATTGGATGTCCGCATGACACATGTGGGGGCAAGCCAAAATGAAGGCGAGGCATGCGTCCATCGCATGGTAGTTGCGCTCGTCAAGCGATTGCGATCACCGTGTCGAAGTTGCGGTATTAAGCGAATGCGGTCACTACAAGATTGCGGCTACACGATAACGCATAATAGAGGGATCAACGCAAGGTTGGTGGAATGAACGCATCAACGTACATCTTGGGAAAATAAAAAACTGATGTTGACATTTCACCTACTACGCCATTAGCAGCAGAGATTTAGAAAGGACTAACGCGTCGCGAATGTCAGAATCAGAGCAGTCCATTAATGTTGTCGGCGATCCAATCTCTATATAAAGAAGCCGGTGAGCAGAATGTCAACTTATCTAGAGTTTTTCCCTGCGATCCAGACAAATGCGTGAGAAGAAGGCTTGAGAATTCTTCATCTCCTTCTTCCATTCCGAGAAACGACCAAAGCCTACGATCGGAGCTAGATCTCGGGAGAGTCAGCTCCACCGCCCATCCATGGAACCCTGATGCGTTATTTTATGAGGTGGAATTATGGATGAAAATGCGTTGAGCACTTAAGTTTTCTCAGTGGAATTCAAGTGTAAACCCCACTGAGTTTCTTGGTAAGTCCAGGGTCGAACACAGGGACTTGGGAAAAAATATGCGGTGGTAATTTCTCAGAAGAATTTGCGGTAACCAAATAAATCAAGTAGTTGTTGGGAATGTTGTTTGTGGTAATAAAAATAAACAAATACAGCGGAGTTCGAAAAGAGTTATAAAACGGGACGCGATAAGTATGCGGTGAATGGGTTGAGAAGAGTTTCGGCTAACACTTCTTAGGATGCGTTCATGCTATGCGATCATGCAACACACATACAATAGTAAATCATCTCTCGATGCGAATGCTACGACTCTTAATGCTAGAACGCATGCGATATATGCGATAAGACTATAGGACCTACACATAAGCCTCTATTCTTATTTATGCGATGAAAAAATGACACATACACATATAAGGCGACCACATAATATCATACCTATCTCTAGGATGCATGCGATGCAGGTTGGCAAACAGAATTTATCTCTAGGTTCCTATCTTTTGTTTATGCAGTTCTAATCATTGCACTCTCGAGTCTAGATTCTAACTTAGCTCTTTCAAATCTTAGGTTCTTTCTTTAGACTCTCTCTCTCGAGTAGCTCTAAAGGGATGTCGAGCACAACATAAAGAAAATGGAGAACCTAAAGAGAGAGTCTAAAGAGCTACTCGAGAGAGAGTTTAAAGAGAGAGTCTAAAGGGATCAATATGTCATTCTTGAACTGATATCATTTATAACCCGCTTTCTACAGGTGCAACAGCTTATTTCGGAACTCAATGAAATTCTTGCCCATGATATTATAGATGGGGATAGGTTATGGAAAAATAAATATTATAGATGAGGATAGGTTATGGAAAATGAAACTTACTACTCGTGCTTGAACTTTTGTTGTTTTACTTTAACGCTCCTGTCCAAGTAATTGTTTTTTCTTTTTGTTTTATACATGTCTTTCCATGAAATTGAGTTGGAAAAGAGAAGGCAACAAGGTGCATATAATGGGCGGCCAATTCAAGGGGTAGTCACATTTCTTTGGGTACTTATTCTATTCGTGCTTGAACTTTTGCTGTTTTACTTAAACCCTCCTGTTTAATAATTTAGTGATTAACACATATTATATTTAGCACTTGGGTAGTAGGCAAATAAGTTATGAACTCAAAAACATGCATGTTGGTAAATGCATTAAGATCTTTTAAATTCATATTTGATAATTAGGGGTATCAAGTATCTAGACCTCCATTATGAACTCGTAAAGAAAATGGCCAATCAAGTGATGGGTTAGGCTTACAGCTACTTGACTTTCAAATGTAAACTTACCAATGGTACGAGCGAATGGCCATGAGATGATACGAAAAAAATTGTACTTTGCTGGTTAGTGCTCTGTGTGTTATCTCTGTTTATTTCTTCTTTTGACTTATAGGTACGAAGGGATGTGTGGTTTACCCACGAACTTTGATTCAACTTATTGCTATGCTTTGGGTTACACTGCTGGAGCTCTCCTCCAGAGTGGAAAAACTGGACCAATATCATCGATCTGTCTGTCCCACTTCTTGTACCTCCTGATCATTTTAGTCTCTAACCTTTTAACCTTTCATTCTTTTTCTTGATATCAGTTTCCTCCATAGATTTTTTCCTCATTTCTATTACTTACTAGTTATGCATACCGGGTAGGAAATTTGGCTGCTTCTGTTGAAGATTGGATGGCTGGCGAAACTGCATTGACTTTGTTAATGGATGTGGAGAGGATACACGGTATGATTTTTTCATGAAAACGTGCATTCCTGTTCTCATGTTTTCTTGAATAACACGTTAATAATTTTTTTTATAGAATATTTTTTATGGGGAATAAGAAGGGAAATGATAAACAGAGTATCAATTATCCAGCCAAAATGAGAACAAATGGAGATCGCTAGAAGAAAAAAAACGAAAGATGAAAAAAACTCTCCAATCTATATTAAAAAGACAACAATTTTCTAGTTGATGAAACTTAAAAGTTTATTTATTTTTTTCTTTTTTTGAGTATCCAAATAACTTAATAGTTACTTAGACAATATTATAAAGACTAGACAAGGTGCATGTAAGATCAGAAAAACAAGGATAAAAGTGGAGTATCTTTTCTCTTAACAATTTTGAAAGGCTTTGGATTGATAGAACATCTTCATGAAGTCTAGTTTAATATTTATCATTTGATGATCTCTTTCTAAAGGTAGAATTCGTTTGGCAAGTAAGTTCAAGCCTGTGATCAAGAAGACAATGGTGGAACTAGATTGTGATATGATCTCTTTCACCACGAGCTTCAGTTGAGCTAGTTTGAGATTGTTAAGCTTCACTTTCATCTTGTAGAACCTTAATATTTCTTACTTGGCCAACTCCTTATGATTGCCACTTATTTGTTTATCACATCCTTTAGTGCCTTTCCCACTAACTCACCTCACCTGTAACAATATCACTACCTGGAATAGTTGCTTCAACTCGTTTATTCCCAGCCATATCAGCCACAACTTTCTTAGTACAATCATTACTGCTATCATTAGTTTTGCTATTTTCTTCCACAGTACACATATCATTTTTAGCACAAATACCAATATTATCAGAGACGAGTATGAGCATCATTTTCATTCTCAACACAAATATTGAGGTTATTAGAGACGGAAGTATGAGTTCACCTTGGGCTAATGTTGGTTCGGACTCATAGATCGTTACCGGAGAAACAATAGGTGGCCCAATTTCCTTCTTGAGATTCTTCCTTTAGTATTTTATCCATGGACCTATTTGATAGGTAAGACAGAGACAGTGTCGGTAATATTCAAGATAGGATTAGGAAGGGAATCAGAAAAGAACAAAGATTGGGACTAGTTAGTCTCTTCATTAGAGCTATTCCCCTGAAAATGACTAATAGGAAAGGAAGGTTGATCCTCTAGAAAGGTGACATCTATCGAAATAAAATACTTGTGGGAGGGTGGATGAGAACACTTATACCCACGTTGATGGAGAGGATAGCCAACGAAGACACATTTCTAAGCACGAGGAGTAAATTTTGTCTTTTAACGCAACTGCGCGCCTCAATGCATACTCAACCTTTCCATGCAGCGTCTCGCGTGCACACTTGTACAACCCTCGTGTGCAACCTAGCGTACACACCCATGCAATGCCTTGCGTCATTTTGCCTTTGCGCACATCTGTAGCCTGCCCGGTTGAGTTGCCTGCATGTTCAACGGTTGCAGTTGCATGATTATTCAATCCAAAAATCCAAATTCAAATTCAAGCTGAATTTACTTATTTTTCCAGACATTATTTCGGGAATTTCCCTTCTACAAACTTGTTTTAAAATGTCTTAACTTATCTTAAAATTTGAGCTTCAAATTCTTCACGATCTGGTCAGAATTTTTCAATCTTCACACCTTGCTCAGAATCACCCGAGAGCTTTACCTCTTGAGGAAATCTTCTGATTTCAACTTGAATTCTTATGAATTTCCTTCCAGCAACCTCAGAGCTTCATCTACACTCCTTAAGCCTTCAAATGGCTGTGGAATCACCCCTTTAGCACGAGATAATTGTCCAAACCAAGTTCTTGAACTGAGGCTTCCCTTTTAGATTAAGAGATGCATGACCTTAATTACACTTAGGCTGCCACCTATCCCACTAAGTCAACATTAAACCTTCTAATCTCGACAACTGGCCACTACAATAGGTGATTAAGCTGAAAGCTTCCCCTAATCACCAATGCATAGCTTCCTAACTCTTACCAACGCATGGCTTTACTTGGACGCATACACCTCTCAGCCAATGCACGCCTCAGCGCCCTTTCTCGCACCTGATGCCTAGTCTCAAGATCATCGCATGGCCTTACTTTACACACATCCTTGCCCGACCATTGCACACCAACGCACGCACAAGCCGCATCGCTTAAGGCATCCTCGCCCATGCACGCGTTCTTGCCCACCTAACCTCAACGTGAGTCTCGGCTAGCGCATGGCATCGTCTTCTCGGCCAACACTTAGCCAATGTCCTTCTTCACGCCACTAGCTTTCATCTTAACCTTAAGATTCTTAGGCTGTCGCACACCTCAGCATGATCGTCAATGCACCATGACCTTCAACACTTAGTCAAAATTTCTCTCCTTAACCAAGCCTTCTTACTCTTTCACTTAACACTTGAGAGCCCTTAGTAAACAACACTTGAAATCATTTTTCTTTCCTTCCTTAGCATCCTCAAGCTTTCCCTACAACCTAGTATTAACTTACACTTAATCTTATTTAACATACACAAGTAGAGAAAATAAGCTTCGGGGTTGAAAAATATTTCTTGCTTTGCTTAATGAGATCCACAACTACTTTCCTTCTCAGGTAGTTAGTCATAACTACTTGACTCATTGAGTACTCATAGGCAATCATTTTAATATTCATATATTAAGCAAACAAAATAACTTCCACAGATTCTACTTAGATCATGATATTAATCTTCACCCTTACCCCATTAGAATTAGTTACTTATAACAAGAGATAAAGTGAAAGTGAGGATAGATAAGATGATAAAAGTGAACATGATGATATTAAAATAGTTGTTGAATACACAAATGAACAATCTCTTAAACAAAATGCAATACAACAACTAAAAAGATAAAGAGATAAGGTGAAGGGAAGTTGTTAGTAATCTCTTGCTTCCCACAGATGAATGTTAAGGCTGCTAGTGATATAATGGTTGGATGAATGCAGAAAGCCCTTGTAGTCTCTTACTTCGGCGAAGCTTCAATTAAGAATTGGGGTGAAATATGGAGGTGGAATTTTTTTCTCGTGCAAATCTCAATCTTTGGGTATAAAAGTCCATCCCTCCTTCATGGCGTCAAGGCTCTATTTATAGAGCCGTGCACTGACTATTGGTGGGATTCCCACTCTGATAAGTCGTTATCGTCTAACGTGGTAGGTGAGAATGTCAGCCTTGCTATCATGGTCAATATTCTAAATACTTACCAGAAGATCCGCTGACTGCACAATTTATCTACCCGTATCGCAATCAGGTTAATTTTCTTGAAGGGATTTCTAGCTTTCGCTTGTTAGAATTGTTAGTGTGAATATGTGCAGTTTTGATGCGAAGTGATTGCCATTTGAATGCAATTCTTGATTTAAATGCATTTTTGTTTTATCAGGGTGGTTTTGATATGATATGCAGTGGGAGGGATAAGATTGAAACTCCAGATCAGGTGAAACTCTATCTGCCTAGAATTTTCATTTTGAGACATCTTAGTTGTAGTCAAGGCATTAATTGATAGTTCGGTTCTATTTTTAGTTTAAGCAAGCTAAAGAAACTGCTCAGAATCTTGATCTGGATGGCCTTGTTGTAATTGGGGGAGATGATTCCAACACAAATGCTTGTCTCCTTGCTGAAAACTTTAGGTATTTTTCAGAACTATGAAATTTGTTTATTGCCTCCCTTCTTTTTACTCTCTTTCTCACTCTCATTGTCGTATATGGATAAGCTATTATATGTTGTTTTTATTGCAGAAATATAAGGTTGAGTAATTAATTACTCTAGGGTACCATTTTTTTGTGTGCAAGACTCTGTTATTTATATTCCCCTTCTTTCTGTTGTTTTCAAATTAGGAGTAAGAATTTGAAAACCCGAGTAATTGGTTGCCCAAAAACTATCGATGGTGATCTTAAATGCAAAGAGGTCCCCACAAGTTTTGGATTTGATTCTGCTTGTAAGGTACTCATTTCTCTTTGTAATTGCTTTAGAATTCATATTCCGTTTGGACTGAACTTTGGAGACTATTGCAAAGTTGAAGTAGTTTCTTCAAGAACTCAAGGAAAAAATGGAATGTCGCATTCATGAGATGAGACTCTTAATAGGCTCTGCTGATGTTTATGCAGATATATTCAGAAATGATTGGTAATGTGATGGTTGATGCTCGATCTACAGAAAAAGTGTACTTTGCTGGTTAGTGCTCTGTGTGTTATCTCTGTTTAATTCTTCTTTTGACTTATACGTACGAAGGGATGTGTGGTTTACCCACGAACATTGATTCAACTTATTGTCATGGTTTGGGTTACAGTGCTAGAGCTCTCCTCCAGAGTGGAAAAACTGGAACAATATCATCGATCTGTCTGTCCCAATTCTTGTACCTTCTGATCATTTTAGTCTCTAACCTTTTAACCTTTCATTCTTTTTCTTGATATCAGTTTCCTCCATAGATTTTTCCTCGTTTTTATTACTTACTAGTTATGCATACCAGGTAGGAACTTTGGCTGCTCTAGTTGAAGATTGGATGGCTGGCAGAACTCCATTAACTTCGTTAATGGACGTGGAGAGGAGACACGATATGATTTTTTCATGAAAACGTGCATTCCTGTTCTCATGTTTTCTTGAATAACAAGTTAATAATTTTTTTCTAGAATATGTTTTATGGGGAATAAGAAGGGAAATGACAAACAGAGTATCAATTATCCAGCCAAAATGAGAACAATGGAGTTCACTAGAAGAAAAAAAATGGAAGAAGAAAAAAACTCTCCAATCTATATTAAAAAGACAACAATTTTCTAGTTGATGAAACTTAAAAGTTTTTTTTTTTTTCTTTTTTTGAGTATCCAAATAACTTAATAGTTACTAACACAATACTATAAAGACTAGTCAATGTGCATGTAAGATCAGAAAAACAAGGATAAAAGTGGAGTATCATCATGTAAAAGTGGAGTATCTTTTCACTTAACAATTTTGAAAGGCTTTGGATTGATAGAACATCTTCATGAAGTCTAGTTTAATATTTATCATTTGATGATCTCTTTCTAAAGGTAGAATTCGTTTGGCAAGTAAGTTCAAGCCCGTGATCAAGAAGACAATGGTGGAACTAGATGGTAATATGATCTCTTTCTAGAGTAAATGTCGTTTCCTTTAATCTCCTTCCCAGTCTTATATTATAATTCACGCCGCTCCATTTGTCATGTGAGGAGGTCAGATCAGAATTCTACCATTGATTATGCAAGTTCAAATCTAAAAGAAGAATGGAGCAGGTGATCTGGATATAGGTATCTTACACAACCAAATTGATGAAAATCGAACCTATTTTTCAGAATTTGGATAAGATATTTTAATTAAGTCTCGGGTCAAATTCCATAGTTGGAAGTGAGATATCTAACTTCTTTGTAGTTTCCATTCTTACATGAATTATTATGAATGTGTTAAGTTCATTGTAATGTCTATTTTGTTGGTGTATATTTTTGCTCAGTATTGTCTTGTAAAGGGTCGGCCGACAAAATCACAGACGAAGCTTTATGGTATTTCTTTTAATTATTGGAAAATGAGGGCTCCTGGATTGTATCTCAATATCTTTTTGTTTTTCTGTTTTCTTCATCTCATTTCCATTTATACTCCTTTCTTCTATTTCTTTCTCTCTTTTTGTTTGCCCTTTGTTAAAATTTGATACTTCATGTATTATTATTTAGTTTATAGCTAAATGTCATTAAAGCTAAAATATTGAAATATTAGTTAAGTAACTTGGTCATTAGTGTCGATTAGTGTGGATGTTAGTTTAAACAATATAAAAAATTGTTACGACTATTGTATTTGGTTAGTTCATCATGTACTTTTTTGCTAGGTTGAATCACTTTATTTTTGTCCCCAATTCAAGTTACGGAGTAGAAGAACACACTAAAAGGTATGAAAAAGTTGTAGTAGTCTTTTACCTTCAGGCTATTAAATTTGAGTGATTTAGTCACATATTAACTCTAAATCTTGCCTAGAATATTTTTCTATCTTAAAATCTAGCTCTTTATCTTATCATTGTTTTAAAAAATATTTGAATTAGTCTTTGTCAAATATTATGTCACACTTGAGTTTATGATTTTTCTGTTCCTTGATTTCTTGAAACTAGCTGATCTTTATTTTTTGACTTATTTTATTTCTCTTTTAATCGGTTCTTTGAGTGATTAGTTGTTTAGGATTGTGATTTATGATTCTATAGGGCATGGACAAAGAAAAAGAGATGACATTTTAGTTCGTGGGTATTTTCATCTCCAGAATAGAATCTCAAATTAAAATCCTAAGTTAGTAACTGACAAATCAGAATTGGAATTGATTAAATATGTCAAGTGGGGATAAAAAAAATTCACTTTTAACTTTTTGTATTTTATACTCATGCTCCTTTGCCTTTTTGCATAATCTTTTTTGGTTCTATACAGGCCAACGGAGGATTTATAATGAGTGCAAGTCACACAATCTAGGTGGACCTGAATACGATTGGGGTATTAAGGTGATTTTTTTTAAAAAAAAATATTTTGCACTGCCCTTTATATTTAATTAAATGAAATTATTGGTAAAAATGCAACCTTTTGATGAAGCATAATGCTTTTGTTGCAAAATGTTAGTTGAAAATTATGATCTTTATCTTATAATCCATGACAACTACAACAATGATGTATCTATGTTTATCTGACTTAAATGCATTGACTTTTCAGTTTACTTATAGCAATGGGCAGACTGCACCTGAATCAGTTACAGACAAAATATATGGAAACACCATTTTGTTATATTTTTTTTTTTTGTTCAATTTCTTGTTTACTTTCAAATTAGTCAATTTTCATGTTATATTGCATTCAATATTTTGTACATTTTTATTCTTTTCTTGTTTATATGAAAGTTCTCTTTGAGTCGTCTGGGTCCTCAGTCCTCTTGTGAAGTGCCTATTTATTTGTTTTGCTATTCTTACGTTCTCACTTCTTGGTGGAAACTAAAAATCCCATCGAAAGTTCATTTATTTTCTTGGTTGGTTCTTTGGGAACTATTAATACCTTCCATGTCTTGCAAAAAACCTCCTAAAGTGGCAAGTTTTGTGGAGCATAGCCGAGTTCTAAATATTTACCTTGGTTGTCCCTTTTCCACTAGAGTCTCCAGGTGTTTTTGGTTGGGATTTGTTGTAAGCCTTTTCTTTTTGCTAAGGTTGGGTTTTCATCAAATGTTGGTGGAGGTCTTTATCTGTATGCAAATTTATTAATTTCATGGAGACCAAATGTGTTTTAAAGTAGATTAAATTTGTTACATTCGCTTGGAGACCAAATATCTCTTTTCATTTGTTCAATGAAAAATTCCGTTTCATTGAAACCCTCTCTCTCTCTCGTTGTTTTAGCCATAAAAATTCTAGTCTCTTGCTGGCCAAATCCTCACATCAGGAACTCATATGGAGCTTTTGAAGAACCGAAATCCCTTCTTAGAGTGTTATCCATTTCATCCACAAGCTCTTTCCTCTTATTCTAGTCGAGTCCTTCTTCATCTTCTTGACCTTGTCGAACACTCAATTTTCCACTTCTTTCATTGATTCAATCTTTCATTTCTCTACCTATCTCCCCATTTTCATTTTCATTTCTCTCCTACCAATGTCTCCACCTTTCATCGCTAATGCCGATGTTTCCCCCGTCATTGCATCTTCTCCGTCGGAGATCGGCCGTGTTTCTACTGTGTATAGTGAAGTCCAAGCTCACCGTATCGATCAACCTCACCCTTTTCCCTCTATTCTCAAAAACCCCTTCAAAATCCTCGATGGCCCTCCTAGCTCTGAGTTGATTGATGTCTCGAAGGAAGAGTAGTGACATGCATTGAGTTTTGTTTATTCTTTTACTGTGTTTTTCTTATGATTATAGATCTCGCTTTTGTTTGGAACTTGAGTTTTACAGAATGAGTTTGAGGCCAGTTGCTACTTCTTAAGGTTTTAGAGTGTTTGAGTTGTGTGTTATATGTGCGTGCAGATGAGATCACAAAGCTGTTTCCTGATCTTTTCGGCCAACCGTCGGCAATGTTGGTGCCAAGTGATTCCAGTTCGATGCAGATGAATAAGAAATTGAAGATTGGAGTTGTCTAGTTTTGTGGCCAAGCATTGAGAGGG
Source organism: Benincasa hispida (assembly GCF_027475165.1). Classification (NCBI taxonomy): domain Eukaryota; kingdom Viridiplantae; phylum Streptophyta; class Magnoliopsida; order Cucurbitales; family Cucurbitaceae; genus Benincasa; species Benincasa hispida. The sequence goes on along the minus strand of NW_028326120.1, from coordinate 23,966 downwards.
CATAATGTGATTTCTAGACTATTTGGTAGGGTCTCATTGTGTCCACATTTATAAATCAAGAATAAATGTTTGGTTTTCTGTTCAAGTTGTGGCTAATTAGCAGATTCTATAATTTTGTTGAAGATTTCCTACAGGTTCATGCAAAAGGAAGCACGTTGTATGGTTTCAAGGGTGTCCTACAGGGATCATGAAATGTAAATATGTAGAACTGACTGCATAAATTTAAACAGAGAGATAATTTTGATGTATTTTCTTCACGCTGATGATAAGAATAAACTAAAGTGTGTTTGTAATATATTTTCACGTGTTTAATTTAAAAAATAAGTCATTTTAAAAAAAATAAATGTTTGATAAGTATTTAAAATAACTTTTTAAATGTTTTTTTTAATAAATATTCACGAAGGATGTTTAAATAAAAATAAGTTTTTAAAAAAACCATTTTTCCACAAGCAAACAGATCCTACATAACTAACTAAATATTTATTTTATAAAGTAGTTCTTCAAACAGAGTTTATATTAACAATAGTAATAAAAATAAATTATTCATAACATAATAGTTATTAATTTATAAGGACAAATTTATAATATTTATTTTTTTTACTAACATGCAAATGATCAAAAATAAAATATTATAAAATAAAAACTCAAACATTCCTATAGGTTGGAAGTTGCTCAATCCCCCATGTTGTTGTATTAAAAAAAAAAAAAGGTTAAATTCTAAAATAATTTTTTATTGAGAAATTTTCCAAATAGAAAAAATGTCAAACTATTTACAGAAAAAGTAAAAAAAAAAACATTGATAGACACAGATAGATTTCTATGCCGATAGACTTCTGTCAGTCTCTATGCTAGATAAAGAATATTAAGATTTTATTATTTTGTGTAAATAGTTTCCCTATTTTTTAAAATTTTTTTGAAAATCTCCTTTTTTATAACTATTAATAGATAAAATTTAGTCAACGAGTATACCAAATAATGAATGATTAAATAAACGATATTAAGAAAATCAAGGTAATCTTCATACCCTGTTTTTTATTCTAAGAAAATCATGTTCGATATATTTGTATGAAAGAATTTATATCTATTTGTTTACACTTTTTGCAATTTTTTTAGTACAACAAATATGAGGGATGGAGATCTGAAGGTGTAACGACTGGTTCCTTACATATTATGGTCCAACCGCTACGACATGCATACTTAGACTTTTCTATCATGAGATAGTTTTGGCAAAAATCTCAAAAGAACATATCTAAGATTTTATTAATTAAGTAGAAAACTATATAAAAAGTTTATTTTACAAAACACCAGGATCCATAAAACATTAGCGTAGTGATACAAAAATGTATGTGCCTATAATAGTGAGTTTGATGGTTGGCCATTTGAGCGACATCCAGTTCTGCCACTATGCTGTGTCCTTACCTAGAAAGTCTATAAAAATAGGATGAGTATATAATATACCCAGTAAGTATTTCTCACATAGGGTAGTGACCAAATGCACAATCACATGCAACATGTCCTGAAAACGTATGATTGGGACTGAAAACATATAATAACATGTGGTGGTCGGTTATGCTTCTAACGTAAATTTCTCTGCCCTGATAGAAAGATGAGGACTTAGGCGGAAACTAACTCATCTGATGATTAGCGGGTCATGTAGTCAGTAGGGTCAGAGTCGCATCCAACATCAACCATTAACATAAACGTAAGTGTAACGACCCGAACCCTAGGATCTAGGTAAGGCCGTTACTAAAATAAATGCATGCAAAGAATTTAAAACGACGCTCAGTTATTTGAAATAAATGCTAATTAAAAACAAGAGAAGTTCAAGAGACATTTATTAAATGCCATTATTAAAAACAATAATAGGGTACCCATAAATCATAAAGGTTAATAAATACATATAAAAAAAACAATCCTTAATAATAAGTTTCAAACATCAAAACTAAACATTTAAGGGAAACATGAAAAGAACTCTAAATCTCATGATGCGGAAGCGTAAAAACTAGTCCCAGTGGCTCGATCATGAATTCCGCTGCGCCATCGCCGGTGCATCTCTACCCTTACCTGAAACATCAACATAAGAAAGAATGAGTATGAAATACTCAGTAAGTAGCCCCACCACTGGGGTCAGGCTAGGCATCTATGTCCTCTAGATACCCGCACATGGCACATAAATACATGTAATAGATGAGAGACTGAGTCCTATCTTATTGTAGTTAAGTATGCTCACAAAACTGGTGAATCCCGAAGGAAACACAAAACTGGTGAATCCCGAAGGAAACACAAACTGATGAATCCCAAAGGAAACACAAAACTGGTGAATCCCGAAGGAAACACAAAAATGGTGAATCTCGAAGGAAACACAAACTGGTGAATCCCGAAGGAGACACAAACTAGTGAATCCCGAAGGAAACACAAACTCGTGAATCCCGAAAGAAACAAAAATTGGTGAGCATCTAACTAATCAATGAAGATATTCACACAGTCTTAACATGCTATGATTCAACATTGTACAGTTCTAAAACATACATAAAAATCCTTGATACCTTGGCTTCATCACATACACATAATTCTTAATAACATATTATACATCATCCATGTATAACTTATATCATAAATCCACAACATGCAAGTATGCCTCAACACCAGCAGATCAGACATCGATATATGAAAACACATACTATCACATACTAACGATCAAGCACTTAGGTGTGTATGTAAACAAATCAGAATCTATGCCAGAACATACTTTGATTCAGGTCATACTGTCAATCAATATGCTAACATTTACCATAACATACGCTTATTATGCTAGCATACACAATTAAAGCCTGGCCCGTGGGCAGTTCCAGTAGTAAGATTACTTACCTTTACTCGCAAACTCTAGAAACTAGCAAGCTCAACCTCTTCCTTGTCCAACGAAACCGAAAGCCCACAGGATCAAACTTAAATCACCCAAAACAAAGACACCAGGAAACCTCAAGATCCAAACCTCAACATCGGGGCAAATTATTTTAGGCCGCAGTCTATGGTTCAGTCAAACTTAAATCGAGAAATTCATAAACATACAACATGCTTAACAACCCACATAAGTTTAGAGCCTTACTCTTCACCAAGATTCGTCGACTACCCCTTTACTCGGCTGGACGACAACTTCAGCAACCTAAAATTTTTCCCTATATTCAAAACATGACGTGTACCAACAATTCAAGGCCAAATTCTAGTGACTACTCAAAATCCTCAAGGAATCCAATCAAAACAATTTACACTTACCCTTAATCCAAGATTCCGACAAAGACCAAAGCGAACCCGACGTGCAGGGACGATGGCGACCGACAGTGGTGAGGCTGGGGCGGCGGACGCGTGGCTGGAGGGAATTTGGACGAGCGGCCCAGCTGGACGGAGGCTCACGGCAGCGGCTGGAGAGCTTCTAGTTGCTCGCGGACGGAACGAATGGCTGAAAGGGACGACGCGACGGCGAGCGGCGTGGTCTGACTTGTGGGATCTGGTCGGTCGAAACCCACGAATGGCGAGCAACGTAGTTGGGGGGAGGTCGATGGCTGGGTGACTGGTGACACGCGGGGGCTAGATCCAGTGGTGCAACCGGTTGAAAGCGGACGTGCGACGCTTCTAGGTCGATGAATGGTGGTCAGTTGGAGGTGCACGACGACTGAGGGTGTAGCGGCTGGGTGTGCGGCAAGGAAGAAGAAAACGGAGGAGGGGCTCGCATGAGTGAGGGAAGGTGGTGGGGGGGGGGGGGTCCTTTTTATTTTAAAAAAATATACTAATAATAATAAAAGGAAAATAGTATAACTCTAATTAGATCCTTTTCTTAACCCACTTTATACTATTTAATTCTTTTCCTTTTTCCAAAAATAATTAATTCCTGCCATAACTTTTCAAATTGAATAATTTTTTAATAAATTCCACGACAACATTTAAATCCTCGCATTTATACTTTAAATTCAGAATTCCAAACATGTCCTTCAACTAAGGACAATTACTGAAAAGGGAAAAGTTTTACATTATTAATAAATAAATAAAAAGGTGTAGGATGTTACAGTAAGATTGGACTAGAGGGGTGCAACCATACATACCCTGCTAGCCCTAAAAGCATAACTTTTATCTAATTAAAATTTAATCTTATGAACAAACATAATGCATGGGGTCCCTTGTCGATAAACGTATTTTAAACATGTAATGCAACATAACAATAACATAATTATGCAACATATTAAAGGTACACTACCATGAAACACTTAAAAAGATGGTGAGATAACTACTTACTTTGACTGCGATCCTAGTTATTCCTTATTATTCCCTATGGTTTAATCAGTAGAGCTTTCCCTCTTAAAAGGAAATTTTAGGCAGCACTTCCCTTGCTTTTCCTCCTTCTAACTAACAGAATTACTTCACCATTTTCACACGATTTTTACTACTAAGTTTTGTTTGAGAATCCGTTTAACTTTCAGCCTAAAGCCTCCTATTATAGTTGTTTCCAGCTCTTCTCTGTGTGATAACTCATCCTACACATGGCTTCTTTAAAATTACTTAGGTTTAAGAATTTCTCTTAATAAGACACCTAATTTTGGCTAACGTTTGCCCTTACGTCATCCACCTTTGTTTGTATTCCATTTTGGGTTTTCCATGTATAATCTATAAGATCGTGGCCAAATTCAACCCATAATCCCCGCTTCTGTCCAAATCTTGCTCTTTCTATTCTCATAATCTCGCTCTCTCTAACTTTCTCGTTGGTTTGGATCTTGTGACTTTCTAGCTCTCGCTCTCGCTGGTTTGGCTCTCGTGGCTCTCGCTCTCGCTCTCGTGGCTCCTACTCTCTCCCATTGTCTCGCTGAGAATCTCGCTCTCTCCAATTTTCTCTCCACTCTCGCTTTCTCCAATTTTCTCTCCAATCTCGCTCTCTCCACTTTCGCTCTCTTCAATTTTCTCTCAAATCTCGCTAGTTTTCACGCGTTGGTTGCCTTCATCACTGCTTGTGGATTCCACTTCCCCTTTTTAACTCTTTCAAATTTTAAGAGTATATGGGCAATTAATTCTCCTCCAATTTTTCCAATGAGCAGTGCCCAAACAAAAAGTTATCTACGGCCCTTTGTCTCCTGAATTAGATAGCGTCCAATTTCTAATTAATCCTCCCTGATTCTGCCCCTTATTCATTATTTTTGGATAATTAATAAATTTCTTGTTTTTTTCCAATTCTAAATTTTCACCCGATTTTCCTATTAAGTTTATATATTTTTCATTCTTAATTATATATTTTATTTGTTTTCCTGCTTTCTAAATTAGGGTTAGGGTATTACATTTACCACCCATTTAAATAAAATTTCGTCCTGCTTAACATTTGACATTTAATTTCTTGTAGTGTATGCGTACAAATTTGGGTTGTTACAAAAGGTTCATACATGTCAATTACCACTTAATTATGTGCACTTCGTATTTTGGTAAATACTCCAGAAAAAATAACATTCATGAACAATCAAATATTTATTCTATAAAATTATTATGGGAAGAAAAATTTGATAGATGAACGTATTAAAAATATTTGATTTATTCTGTTCTCATTTTTTTCTACCATATGTGGAATAAGGAAATCGAACCTCTAACTTCAAAATTGATTAGTAAAAGCTTATGTCAACTGAATTACGATTCATTTATTTATAGCACAACACTTCCTAATTTTCGATAAATGCACTTTCGACAAATGGTGTTTAACAAATTAGAATTTAATCATAAATTAAATAAATCTTATTTAATATGATAAAATCTATTCTAATATCATCTTAAATCACCGATTGACTCAAAAGCTTAAATTTGTAAGTGAAGGTAAATTTAATCTTATATCATCTAACATAAATGTTAGATAAGAATTAATAAAAGAAGGACCGACATAAAAATTACGCTCTCTCGATATAAAATGAAACAATTGCTAATAAATCGAGAAAAATCTAAAATTTGAAAAGGTTTTAAGCCATTGAAGAAATTGAATAATTAATTCAAAAGTAGTACATAATAAAGTTTTAATAGGAAGGTAAAAAAGAAGGGAAAAAAGTCTAATGTTATGTTTGACCATATGCAATGCATAAAAGGAATGTTTGGTTGTCGAATTTTACATCATTAGTATGTCAACGAATTCTCACTGTATATTAAATTGAGCTATGAATTTTAGGCAAAATAATGACAAATAAATTTGACTAAGTTACATCTCTATTAAAATGAGACAAATAATGGCAAAATAATGACAAATAATGACAATAAAGATAAAAAGTATTGTATTGTAGTGGCAAGATTGAACATCTAACCTATAGAAATTGGATTCTAATTTAAATAATCATTTAATAGCTATCCATTAAATATTAGTTGATAATAAAAGAGAGTGTTTGGGGTGGAGAGGTGAGATGAGATGAGTTGAGATATGAACTCAATTCATTGTTTGGGAGGCTAACATCGTATGTCACCGACATTTTATACCATGTCTACCAATAGTACACTCAGTTCTCGTCACTACTGATGTCTCATTGCTCAACTCTGGCGATCACCTTCAACGACCAACTTCAGTGACCAAACATGTTCTTAATTATCATACCAATCAAAATGGAATTTCTTTTATTTATTTGAAATAGAAAAAGATAAAATAAAATTGTGAAATCAACAAGAGCGTTGACATAGTGCTTGTACTATCGATCTCGAAGTCTGAGGTTCGATTCCCCACTCCACACTTTAATTAATTACAATACCTTCCAAAAATAAAATAAAATAAAATAAAATTGTGAGATGAAGGAGAATGACTAGTAAGAACAAGATTGTTGACTTGACATATTTTCAAACATAACGGTCAAATTTCTGCTGTTTGCATTACGATCACTGACCGGCTAGATGGTGCTGCCCGCAGTCAGTTTCTAAGAATTATCTTCAATTTTGCAGCCACCTCAATAAGCTTTCCTCTTTTCTCTCTCTTTTTTCACCTTCTTACAAGATATTACTATAAATAAATAAATAAGAGAAAAAAAAATTATTTTATTTTGTTTTTAAATTTGGCTCTACTTTTCATTTAGTTTCTAGGTTACACTTTCAAGTTGAGTTCTTTTTTTCCCCAATATGGTCATAATGTTTCGAAATTTAAATTTTTAACCTCAAATTTTTACTAAATACTCACTTTTAATTTTTGATGTGAATATCTATTATTTTATTTAAAATAATTATAAAGTATAATTGTAAATTAATTCATATACAATTAATACTAAAGATTGAAAGCGAATCATTTGTAAAAAAATTGATATTAAAATTGTAAATCTTAAAACATAGTAACTAAATTGAAATAAAACTCAAACCTAGATGGTAGAATTGTAATATTTGGGATTAAATTCAAATCAAACTAAAAAATCAAGAATGAAAAGTGTAACATCTCTAAACTTTGGAACCAAATAAATACTAAACTTAAAACTTATTGACCAAAGATATATTTTTTTTAAAAAAAATAATATAAATATCTATTACACAAATTAGAGATGCTTTGATTAACCAAAGAAAAAAATATTTTCCAGAAAAGTCATTTTTATTTAAAATATATTTTTTAATAAAAGAAATTGTTTAATATATACTTTGAAAGGATTTAAAAAGCTATTTTGAGTGATTGTCAAATACTCTAATTTTTTTCTCAAATGACTTATTTTTAAATTTTACCCACTTAAAAATTAATTAAATTACTAAAATTTCAACAACGAAGCTAAATATGAGTGAAATAGTTAATATGAGGTTAATGGAGGGAATAAAAAGCACCTTAAATCCAATTAAAGTTTCTTCTTGTCTTCCGAAAGTTTGTTTTCATTATTTTTACTGTCACATAAGCAATAAGTTTAATATAATATATTTTTTTTAAATGTTAATATAAATAATATTATCAAATTAATGATCATATATATGTTAGTTAATTCAATAATGAGGATTATTTAGACAAGACATAAAATATATACTATTAACTAAAAAATTAGAGATTCGAAACTTCTATTTAGACATATTTTTAATATTCAAAATTTATGATTTTGGAAACTAAATAAATAACCTATAGAAAAATTGTAACGACCCAGATTTGTACGCATACAGGAAATTAAATGTCAAATAATAAGCAGGATGAAATTTTATTTAAAGGGGTGGAAATTTAGAAGGAAAAAAAATTAAAAAAATATATAATAAATTGGAAATTGGAAATTTTTATCAAGGGCGAGCGGGAGCGAGAAAGTGGGAGAGAAAAAACCCTAAAATTGAATACAAACAAAGAATGATGACGTAAGGGCAAACGTTCTATGGTAGTGTACCTTTATTATGTTGCATGGTTATGTTAATTGTTATATTGCATTACATGTTTAGAACACGTTTCTCTACCAGGGAGCCCATGCATTATGTTTGTTCACGATTACGTTAAAATCAAGTTTTAATTAGGTGTAAGTTATGCTTCCAGTCTAATCTTATGGTTATGCTAATGGTTGATGTTGGATGCGACTCTGGCCCTACTGACCGCTAATCATCAGATGGGTTAGTTTCCACTTAGGTCCTCATCTTGTCACTTCATCGTTTAATCCATTAAATTTATTAGTTTTATTTATATTGTAATATAACTTGCAAATGTAGATAAAATTATTTGCTTTCTCAAATATATATTAATATCGTAATATTGTAGATAAAATAGATTGCTGACAGAGTTTTGAGGGGAAATAGAATTGTGATTATGAAATTGTTGTTGAGTTTGAGTGTTATCAAATTGAGAAGGAAAGCAAAACACATTGTTTTCTTCCATAATTCGTATGGTAATTTTTTGATTATGTATTGAAGAATGAGAACAGTTTGGTCATTTTATAAAGCCAAAGCAATGGTAATAAAGATTCTTTATATCTCTCTATTTTGTAATATTTTAGTTCACATACTTTTAATTTTTGTAACAATTTAATATATACGTCATAAAAGAATATTCTATCCAAATTAATGCTAGTTTTTATTATTTAACAATTTTGATTTTATAGTTTATAAACATATTGGATGTCTAATTAGTATATTGATCTATCCATGTAGATGAATTTTGTCGAGCCTTAATATAATTTGATTTCAAAATAAAGACTAGATTGTTATAGATTTTCAAATACATAAATTAAATTGAATGTAAGGCGAATTATTAGTTTTACCGTAGTTTAAATACCAAAAGTGATTTTAAAGCGAATTATTGGTCTTTTCGCAAGCAACCGTCTTAATCCAAAGCTGAGATAAACCTTATCTACGCGCTTTGGCTCCCGCGTGGACAACACTTTCCTTGGAAATATACCACACATTTATTTTTCCAAAATTTCATTTTAATTTTAGTATTTATAACGTGTATTTTTCTATGAAAATTTTTGTTTTTATTTTACCAAATTTGATAAAAGTGACAATAATTAAGTTTAAAAAGTTATCGAAAGTTTATAAGCTAAATGTGTAACATTTGAAATATACCTTTAATAAAATAGAATAAGTACTATAATAGTATTTTATCTTCTTAGTCATTAATTGATTTTTTAGGAAAAAAATTAACTTGATAAAATATTATAAATTTTTATTTTAATTATTTAAACCTCTTTGGATAATGATTTCGTTTTCACATTTTTTTTAAATTTATGTTTGTTTCTTCCTAATTCTCTATTATGGGTTTCATCTGGAGATATCTATAGGGCGGGTGGGGACAAAATCGCATTTATGAAAACCATTTATTTTTAGTTTTAAAAAATTTCTTAGTTTTTTAAAACACATGATTAAAAATAGATAACAAAACATAGAAATTCATGTGTGGAAATAGAGTTTATATACGAAGTTTCAAAAATCAAATAATTATGAATCGAATAATGATTTGAAAAACTTCCCACATAAAATACTTAATAAATAGCTTAGGTTCATGCACATGTGACACAATAAACATGAATAGATTGACCTATAAACTACGCAAAACTAACATCCAATATACATGAATAGTTAAAAACGGTTCAATTCCATTTCAAATTCGGTTTTCGAAAGTGAAATCGAACCGAACCGAATTAATTCGGTTTCAAAATTTCTTCAATTTACATACAATACATCATAATACTCTCTTTGTTCTATTTTTTCCTCTTCTTTTCTTTCATTTTATTCCTTTCTTTCTTCACCTTTCTCCTACTTTCCCATTTTTAGCATTTAATTTTTATTTTTTTTTTAATAATATTAAATTTTGGAAGAAGGGGAGAAAGACGATGAAGGTGAAAAAGAAGAAGAAAATAATAAGATAAAAGAAAAAAGGGGGCGATGAAGACTACAACGGTGACCAACTATGGATGGAGAAGGGGAAAGAATAAAAAAATAAATTATATTTTATGATTTTTTTTTTTAATTTCTTAATAAAATAAGTTGTAAGTACTATTTTGGTCCCGAAACTTTTAACCTTGTTCTACTTTGGTCCTAAACTTTAAAGAACATTTGTTTTTGTCCATGAACTTTTATAAAGTGTTCATTATGGTCATTGGAGTTAATATTATGTTAACATTTAAGGATTAATTTTATTTAAAGATGAAATTACATTCAACATGGGTTGAGCAATATGGATGTAAAGTAAAATGTCAATGACCAACGCGTTCAAATAGTGAAACTTCCAAAATCTCGAACCCAAAATGACTTTTGAAGCCTTATAAAATCGTTTTACCACCTAATTCAAATGTGAACCCCTAGATTTTTTTCGCATGACTAACTTATTTGGTAACATAATTATCAAAAAATACAAGTCATCTCACTATTCTATTTAAGAGTTAATAGAATTTTAATAGTAGAGACCAAATTAAATGAACTAGAATGAATGTTTTTGAAAGTTTAAAGATAAAAATAAAACAAGATACAAAGCTTAAGGACCAAAATAGAATTTAAATCTAAAAATAAATTGCCACGTTAGCTCTCATTAGCCACACTGATACTGAAAACCTTACAAGTCACTAAAATGCTATTAAATTCAAACATTATGATTATGAGTTAAAATGTCGATTTGAAAATTTATGAATTAAAATATCGCTAAATCTAAATCTTTAGAATAAAAGTTGTGCAATCCTTGCATTTGAAGAATTGGAGAGCGAGAAACCCAGCGAGCGAGGCTGGCGAGAGTACAGAGAGCGAGATTGAAGGAAAATTGGAGAGAGCGAGAATTGTAGCGAGAAAGTTAGAGGGCTACTTAGCGAGACCTGGAGCGAGAGCGAGAGCGAGCGGGAGCGGGAGCGAGAGCGAGAGCGGGAGCGAGCGGGAGCGGGAGCCGTTACGATGAAAAGCCTTAAGCGAGCGAGCGCGAGCGGGCGGGAGCGGGAGCGAGAGCCCTTACGTGAAAAGCCTTAAGCAGCGAGCGGGAGCGAGAGCATGCGAGAGCGAGCGAGAGCGAGAGCGAGAAAGCTGGAGAGAGCGAGACGGAAGAGAAAATTTGAGAGCGAGAGTGGAGAGAGCGGCAAGAAAGCTGGACAGTGTTTGATTTAGGTTTCAAAATGTAACGATTTTACTCTTGAGATTTGAAATTTGTTTTTATTTGATCCATACGTTTCAAGATTTACATTTTTAACCTCGATTTTTTACTAGCTACTTACTTTTTGTATTTGGTGTTAATGTTTATTACTTAATTTAAAAGAATACAAAGAATTACAATTAGTTAAGTTTTACTATCTTTATCTGTATTAAATTTTAAATTCACTTCATAATTATTTTAAATTAATTAATAGACATTAATGCCAATAACTAAAAATGAGCATTTAATGAAAAATTGAGGTTAAAAGTATAAGTCTTGAAATATAGAGACCAAATCGAAACAAAACTTAAATCTCAGTGGTAAAATTGTAACATTTTGAAACCTAGTTAGGGATTTCAAAACTAAACTCAAAACTTGAGGACTAAAAATGTAACATTTTGAAACTATTTCAAAATTGAGGAAAGAAATATGTATTTTCCCTTAAAATATATCAATGAGTAGAAATTCTTCAGAATGTTGGACAAAATCGATAGATGAAATGATGTAATATCGATCATTGGATCATTAGACCTTCATTTATTTAGTTCATCTTTAATATTTTCACAACTACTATTTTACTTTTAGCTGCCAATAAGAGATAGTTATTTTGAAATAGTATTTACTGTAACAAGAGATAGTTAATTATAATCTTATGGTCTCATCCGCCTCTTAATAGTAAAAGTAACGTAAGAGTGATTTTGAAAGGATTAAAAATACTTTATTATTATTAATAAATAAAAAAAACAAATACATATAAGTATAAGTTGAAGTTTCCAAAATTTAAATAAATAATTTAAAAAGAATCCCTAGTTGAATAATAAATAATTTGACGCCTCCATCTTTGCCTTTTTCTTCCCTTACTCATTCCCTGCAGCAGCAAACCCCAGAAACCACCTCTCTTTCTTTCTCTCTCCTTCCTATAAAAACACAGACAAGCCCCATTTGAATCTCTGCTTTCTCCTAACAAAAAAATAAAAAGTAAAAAAGCTGATAAAAGTGACAATAAATTTGATAAAAATAAATAAATATTTAAAAAATAATTTCCAGCTGGAGAGTGTTTGTTATTTATTAGCAAAACTCAACGGGCCAAAATTTTGAAACCCTACTCCTCAGACGTTGTACTTCCTCCAAAATTTTGAAACCCTACTCCGATCCCCTCTCTCCCATTGTCGCTCCTTTCGTCGCCGTTACAGGGCCAGACCTTCCTCACTTTCCATTCTCATTTCATTGTCGCTCCCTTCGTCGCCGCACTCTGCTCCTTCGACGATGACGCCATTGCTCGCCAAGTCACTGATCTTGTTCGTCGATGTTACTGAAGTTAACGGTGATGGATCTCTTTGCGACGACTTTATCGCCAGAGTTTCGGATCGGCTTTCTTCTGGCGCGTTGTCTTGGAGCCGCCGTCAGGTGTATAATATGGTAATCTTGTTTGTTCTACTGTTCTAGATTCGTGCGTATTTCGTTGTCAAAGGAGTGTGATTTTTTTTCTTTTTCCATTTGTTCCTTTTAGCTTCATTGTTATAGAATGCTTAGGTCTGCCTGTAGTGTTAATAAGAGACTGATTTCACTTCAACAGGCAGGAAACCAATTACACATGTTTTTTCTTCGTTTTGTTTTTTACTTTTTTTTTTTTTTTAAAAATTTCGGGGAGGAGTAAAAAATTGGCTACTACTGCCAGACCACTTTCTCAGAGTTTAGTGGACACTTAACGAACCAGCCAAACAAATGACAATGAAAAGGAAAGTTACAGCAATAAATTCATAATGCTACAACAACCAAAGGAAACAAACATTACCTAATATCAAACTCTTCAGATTTCTGTACAGCTTCTTCAGAAATCTGTACAGCTTTAAACTATCGGACAACAAATTTCCATGGCCAAATTAAGAACAACGATGGCCTCGTGTCAAATCTCGTGCCAGGCCTTGAATTACCAAGGTGATAAACTGAATAATTCGAAAGAAGCAAATTATTTTGTACTGCGCATATGCATTTTTTATGACAAGTTCTGAATTACTCTTCATATGCAGCAAGGAGATACGGGGAGAGATCCTCTTTGTTCTATATAAATTGACCACAATTCAATATGCATCTAACCATAGCACTGGAAATGATATTCTCTCTGCATTTTGCCCAGAACTTCTGTTTCTATCTCTGGAGGCGCTCATGAAGACTCAAAATGATGATGTCCGATTGAACTATGTAGGTTTGTCAACTTCTTCAAAACCACTTTTTTTTTTTTTTTTGTGTTTCCTAGACCGAACATGATGGCTAAATCTTCTTTCTGGTTTATAATTTGTAGCTGGTGGTGCATGAGTTTGGGTGATATTTTTGAATGTTTGCATTTGCGTACAAATGAAGCCCAGTTTCTCATTTTTCATCTTCTTTTATCTGATGTGTATTGATTTGTATACTGACAACTACCAGAATAAATGTTTTAAAAAAAAAGCTATGAAAAGCTATGTCATAATGGATGGAAAACTGAAAATGATGTATTGATTTGTATACTCATCTTCTTTTATCTGATGTGTATTGATTTGTATCTAACTATTCATGTTCATTCATTCATTGTGCATCACTACTAGAATAAATGTTTAAAAAAAAAGCTATGCAACATAATTATTTCCAACCTTGAGAATACTACATGATCATTCTATACTGACAAATAACTTGAATGCTTTGAGAAAATACAAGAAATGGATACTCGTGGTATTATGTCATAATGGATGGAAAACTGCATACCTTAATGGTTGCAACAAGGCCCAACCTGAAACACAATAAAGCTGCATTAGTCCTTTCTAAATGTAGTAAACTCATAGCTTTATTAAAAATTATAAATCTCTCTGCTTATCATAACTAAGCAGCCCCAAAAGAAATTAATTTTATCAGTACAAGAACAGCATAAAATGAACTAAAATATGAAAACCCCATAGAAAGATCCATGACCATCTTGTGGCAAGGCCGATAACAGAAAATTTTCAAACACTCTATGGAAGGAGTAGAAATTAAGTTTATTCACTACTTAAATCCCAATTAGAGTAGTGGCCCAAAATGAATAAAAAATTTGAAATTCCAAAGCAACAAGATAAATCGACCTATTTGAGCTCGGACTTAGGATATGCCATTCCACCAACAAAGTTGCTTGCCAGGATATTGAAGAAAGAAAGCAAAAGCTAAAAGAAAATGCAACTCAAAACATTTTGTTCATGTGCAAGTTTTTTCCAGACTTGAAGAACCATTTTACAAAATTCAGCTCAACCACATAGCTGCGCATCTACAGTATGGTTATAGGTTTCAATTCGATATTCTACCCCCAAAAGATATACCCAGATGACTTTTCATCTACCCGACTTCTTAGCTCAACTCTAAGTTTCTAAATTATGATTAGTCAATCCCGTAAACAAGATAAGATCACTTATCCAAAGATTTTAATCGACTTCTTTTCCAATAAATTAACAAACGCTGCCCTGAATGACTAAAATTTTGCAATGGCATATCAACTCTTAAGTTTCTATCAAAGGTCCTCTGCTTTCGTCAGACTAAGATCTCCAACTTAACACTGTGGAGCTAATAATTAGTTATCTGTCCTCAGAGGGCACTTCCATCAAGCCAAACCAACTATTGGTTGAAGAAAATATAGTGGATTATGTATTTGAGATATTACGATTTTCAGGTGAGCAATCGTAGTCCTGAAAATTCTGAACAAGCATAATCTGTCAGGGATAAAGATATCTAGCTATTTTTTTTAGATCGAAAGGACACAGATGTACAACCTATGAAACAAATCCTAATCGTAGTCTTGAAAATTCTTGAACAAGCATAATCTGTCAGAGATAAAGACATCTAGCGATTTTTTTTAGAATTCAAGGACACATATGTACAACCTATAAAATAGTTCCTGTTCAAGTAAGGTCGTAGATATCTAGCTATTTTTGTGTTGGTAAATACATGAAAACTAGTCAAGGTCATAGATATCTAGCTATTTTTGTGCTGTTAAATACATGAAAACTACACATTCTTTTTTCAAAATAGTTCATATGCCAGAAACTTCGAATTCTAGGATAATGAAATGAGTTGCACATTGCTGAAGGTAAGGATCCCTTAACAAGGGCTTGCGTCTTCAGGCCCTTGATCTTCTTTCAAGAGCTGAATTGCCCTTCAATCAAAGGCTTGCGGTCGGATTTGCAACACTAATTCTAGTGTTGGGTCATGTTGCTAAAGTTCCTTTCCATCCAATTCACAGCCAAACACTTGGTCTCATTTTGAAATGCATTTCTCAGTGTCCTGGAGTAGTGGTTGTATCTCGTATTGAAGAACTAGTTCTTATTTTGACGAGTATGCTCCGTAAGAATGTGACTGGGGAGATGGGCATACATTCAGACACATTTGCAACAACCCGTGCAATCCTGGTCACGATTATGAAGTCTCCATCTCATAGGGTGCCACATCTAGCAACATCAATTCAAGAAGTATTAGAACATGTAGTTTTATTTCGTCTTAGTACATTCGAAACACAACCAGGTCAACTTTTACATTCTTTATACCTTCTCAAGGAGTTCTATATATATATTCAAGTCAATACTGTCATGGACAACTATATCACCAAAGAAATGAAAAATTGTGCTCTTGATGTATGTACAACACACTACCTTGGCTTTTAGCAACTATCAATGTAACTGAAGAGGAACTTGTTTTGGGGGTATTTGAAACTTTTCATTCGATTTTGCTCCAAAATCCTGACATCAGGACCATAGATTTTGCAAACACACTTCTATCTGCTTGTTGTTTGAGTTTCTCTTTTAGATGTCTAGGCTCATTTCTATATGAAAAGATGAAATGGAGAGTGTATCTAATGCTCAGTTCTCCGGTGGATGTCATCTTTGGAAATGATTTCACTGGCATTAGAGAACTTGTATCATTTTTTCCATCTGATCCAGTTGATTTACTGTTTCTACTTGGACAGGAAAGCTCCAATGACTCAGATCTTTCTTCTTGTTAGTCTGCTGTTTTGTTGTTACTATATGTAAGTTCATTACATGATGATAGGTAACACACTTTTGTTTCTTCTTTCTTGTATCCTCTTTTTGCTTAGTATTGTCTTGTAAAGGGCCGGCCGGCAAAATCATAGACGAAGCTTTATGGTATTTCTTTTAATTATTGGAAAAGGAGGGCTCCTGGGTATGTTCTCGAAAGGGAAGGTAGAGGTAGTACTTCGAATGGCGAAGAGAGGCGGCTCGGCAAAGAAGGAATGAGAAATCGTCAAAGATGACTTCTTTGTTGGCGAAACGAAGGGCTAGTTCTTTCTCTCTCCATCTTATGGTATTTCACTTGATTTCTTTCTTCTTGTCTTTCTTTATCCTTTTCTTCTTTCTCCTTTTTCTTTCTTTTTTTATCTCTGTTTCTCCGTCTATCTTCTCCATCTCTTGCTTAATTTTCTCCATTCATATGATTGTATCTCAATATCTTTTTGTTTTTCTGTTTTCTTCATCTCATTTCCATTGATACTCCTTTCTTCTATTTCTCTCTCTTTTTGTTTGCCCTTTGTTAAAATTTGATACTTCATGTATTATTATTTAGTTTATAGCTAAATGTCATTAAAGCTAAAATATTGAAATATTAGTAAAGTAACTTGGTCATTAGTGTTGCGTGTGTGTATCATTAGTGTGGATGTTAGTTTAAACAATATAAAAAATTGTTACGACTGTTGTATTTGGTTAGTTAATCATGTACTTTTTTGCTAGGCTGAATCACTTCATTTTTGTCCATAATTCAAGTTACGGAGTAGAAGAACACACTAAAAGGTATGAAAAAGTTGTAGTAGTCTTTTACCTTCAGGCTATTAAATTTGAGTGATTTAGTCACATATTAACTCTAAATCTTGCTTTTTCTATCTTAAAATCTAGCTCTTTATTTTATCCTTGTTTTAAAAAATATTTGAATTAGTCTTTGTCAAATATTATGTCACACTTGAATTAGTCTTTGTAAAATTTAGCTCAAGTGCCTATTTATTTGTTTTGCTATTCTTACGTTCTCACTTCTTGGTGAAAACTAAAAATCCCATAGAAAGTTCATTTATTTTCTTGGTTGGTTCTTTGGGAACTATTAATGCCTTCCAGGTCTTGCAAAAAACCTCCCATATGTCTTAGGCCTGAATTGGCAAGTTTTGTGTAGCATAGCCGAGTTCTAAACATTTACCTTGGTTGTCCCTTTTCCACTAGAGTCTCCAGGTGTTTTTGGTTGGGATTTATGTTTTAAGCCTTTTCTTTTTGCTAAGGTTGGGTTTTCATCAAATGTTGGTGGAGGTCTTTATCTGTATGCCAATTGATTAATTTCGTGGAGACCAAATGTGTTTTAAAGTAGACTAAATTGTTACATTCGCTTGGAGACCAAATATCTCTTTTCATTTTTTCAATGAAAAATTTCGTTTCATTGAAACCCTCTCTCTCTCTCTCGTTGTTTTAGCCATAAAAATTTTAGTCTCTTGCTGGCCAAATCCTCACATCAGGGACTCATATGGAGCTTTTGGAGCATCAAAATCCCTTCTTAGAGTGTTATCCATTTTGTCCACAAGCTCCTTCCTCTTATTCTAGTCAAGTCCTTCATCTTCTCGACCTTGTCGAACACTCAATTTTCCACTTCTTTCATTGATTCAATCTTTCATTTCTCTACCTATCTCCCCATTTTCATCTTCATTTCTCTCCTACCAATGTCTCCGCCTTTCATCGCCAATGCCGATGTTTCCCTCGTCATTGCATCTTCTCCGTCGGAGATCGGCCTTGTTTCTACTGTGTATATCGAAGTCCAAGCCCACTGTATCGATCAACCTCTCCCTTTTCCCTCTATTCCCAAAAACCCCTTCAAAATCCTCGATGGCCCTCCTAGCTCTGCCGCTGACAATCCGGGTGTTTATTATCCATAGATCATTTACATTCTCTTCTTGTTTTGGAGTTTTTAGCCTTCATAACGTGTTTTTTTTTTTTACTCTGTTTGGTAACTGAGTTGATTGATGTCTCAAAGGAAGAGTGTGACATGCATTGAGTTTTGTTTGTTCTTTTACTATGTTTTGCTTATGATTGTAAATCTCGCTTTTGTTTGGAACTTGAGTTTTACTGAATGCGTTTGAGGCCAGTTGCCACTTCTTAAGGTTTTAGAGTGTTTGAATTGTGTTATATGTGCGTGCAGATGATATCACAAAGCTGTTTCCTGATCTTTTCGGCCAACAGTCGGCAATGTTGGTGCCAAGTGATTCCAGTTCGGTGCAGGTGAATAAGAAATTGAAGATCGGAGTTGTCTAGTTTGGTGGCCAAGCACTGGGAGGGCATAATGTGATTTCTGGACTATTTGGTAGGGTCTCATTGTGTCCACATTTATAAATCAAGAATAAATGTTTGCTTTTTTGTTCAAGTTGTGGCTAATTAGCAGCTTCTATGATTTTGGTGAAGATTTCTTACAGGTGAGTAAAAGGAAGCACGTTGTATGGTTTCAAGGGTGTCCTACAGGGATCATGAAAGGTAAATATGTAGAACTGACTGCATAATTTATCTACCCATATCGCAATCAGGTTAATTTTCTTGAAGAGATTTCTAGCTTTCAGTTGTTAGAATTGTTAGTGTGAATATGTGTGGTCTCGATGCGAAGTGATTGCCATTTGAATGCAATTCTTGATTTAAATGAATTTTTGTTTTATCAGGGTGGTTTTGATATGATATGCAGTGGGAGGGATAAGATTGAAACACTAGATCAGGTGAAATTCTTTCTTTCCAGAATTTTCATTTTGAGACGTCTTGGTTGTAGTCAATGCATTAATTGACTGTTCGTTTCTATTTCCAGTTTAAGCAAGCTGAAGAAACTGCTAAGAAGCTTGATTTGGATGGCCTTGTCAATTGGTGGAGATGATTCCAACACAAATGTCTGTCTCCTCGCTGAAAACTTTATGTATTTTTCAAAACTATGAAATTTGTTTATTGCCTCCCTCCTTTTTGCTCTCTCTTTCTTACTTTCATTGTCATAGATAAGCTATTATATGTTATTTTTATTGCAGAAATATAAGGTTGAGTAATTAATTACTATAGGGTACCATTTTTTGTGTGTGCAAGACTCTGTTATTTATATTCCCCTTCTATCTGTTGTTTTCAAATTAGGAGTAAGAATTTGAACCCGAGTGATTGGTTGCCCAAAACTATTGATGGTGATCTCAAATGCAAAGAGGTCACCACAAGTTTTGGATTTGATTCTGCTTGCAAGGTACTCATTTCTCTTTGTAACTACTTTAGAATTGATATTTCGTTTGGATTGAACTTTGGTGACTCTTTCAAAGTTGAAGTAGTTTCTTCAAGAACTCAAGGAAAAAATGGAATATCGCATTCATGAGATGAGACTCTTAATAGGCTCTGCTGATATTTATGCAGATATATTAAAAAATGATTGGTAATGTGCACAAAGAGGAAATCATAATAAACATCAATCGAGAAAAGGTCCGGATTAAAACAGTCAAGATTCTGGAAGAACGAGAGAAGAAGAAAATGCCACCGTGGACGTGAAAGGCCCAGCTTGGAATAAGTAGTCCTTGAGTTACTATGTGAAGACCTCATCACGGATGCATTCTTTTCGAATATCCTTTTTCTACATCAATACTTCATGAACTTTCATCACCTTATTATTACCTGTTATCATATATTTGCTTTTACGTCTTTCAAAAAAAAAAGAAAAAAGGGCGAGAAAAATTTTGCTAACTTTCTTTTATTGTTATCATTACCCTCTCAATGTTTTCTTTGCAAACGATCAAGGCACACGATTGCGGAGGCGCCGCATGAAGATACAACTACTTTATTATTATCATTACCCTCTCAATGTTTTCTTTGATGGAATGCAAAGGAAGATCGCCGCAAAGAAGGAGGCATCGACAAACAATGCCGACGACAGCGCACATTTTGGGGTTGTATTTTTCCTTCACTCTATTCCAAATTCTGCACCATCGCATCGTATTTTAATTTTGAAAGTTTTATCACCGCATCCTGTTTGATTACCGCAATCATTTAACATTGATAAATTTAGTAAGTCGCCGCATGCTTTCTCTTTGCCATTTATGATTTCAATGATGAATCACATGCATCTATTTTTTTTTTTATATACTAGAGTAACTTATTTTTAGGACAATCACCTCAAGAAATGTTTCTAAAAGTTAGTGGTCGGCTAGCTTTCTTTCAAACTGATCCTTTACCAAACTTCTTAAGAACATCGCATGACTTCTTTCAATCTATTGGCAAGGAGGACATTGTCGCATTTTAAATTTTGGGGTGAGGTATTTATTTTCAACCTTGCTATTTTTAGCTATATGAAGAAAAAAAAGGAAACTTAGAATAACAACTCCACTGCCAACGCAATGGAGAAACACATGTTGATAAGAGTTAAGTTGTGAATGACACATACCTGTAGTTGGATGTCCGCAAGACACACGTGGGGGCAAGCCAAAACGAAAGTAAGTTGCCAGGATCAACGCATAAAGAAATACCGCAATTCCGCTGCTAAGTATGTATGAGTCTAGTTTGAGAAAGAGCGTCTTGCTCATAATTGGATGTCCGCATGACACATGTAGGGGTAAGCCAAAATGAAGGCAAGGCATGCGTCCATCGCATGGTAGTTGCGCTCGTCAAGCGATTGCGATCACCGTGTCGAAGTTGCGGTATTAAGCGAATGCGGTCACTGCAAGATTGCGGCTACACGATAACGCATAATAGAGGGATCAACGCAAGGTTGGTGGAATGAACGCTGACGTACATCTTGGGAAAATAAAAAACTGATGTTGACATTTCACCTACTACGCCATTAGCAGCAGAGATTTAGAAAGGACTAACACGTCGCGAATGTCAGAATCAGAGCAGTCCATTAATGCTGTCGGCGATCCAATCTCTATATAAAGAAGCCGGTGAGCAGAATGCCAACTTATCTAGAGTTTTTCCCTGCGATCCAGACAAATGCGTGAGAAGAAGGCTTGAGAATCTTCATCTCCTTCTTCCATTCCGAGAAACGACCAAAGCCTACGATCGGAGCTAGATCTCGGGAGAGTCAGCTCCACCGCCCATCCATGGCACCTGATGCGTTATTTTATGAGGTGGAATTATGGATGAAAATGCGTTGAGCACTTAAGTTTTCTCAGTGGAATTCAAGTAAAACCCCACTGAGTTTCTTGGTAAGTTCAGGGTCAAACACAGGGACTTGGGAAAAAATATGCGGTGGTAATTTCTCAGAACAATTTGCGGTAACCAAATAAATCAAGTAGTTATTGGGAATGTTGTTTGTGGTAATAAAAATAAACAAATGCAGCGGAATTCGAAAAGAGTTATAAAACGGAAGACGCGATGAGTATGCGGTGAATGGGTTGAGAAGAGTTTCGGCTAACACTTCTTAGGATGTGTTCATGCTATGCGATCATGCAACACACATACAATAGTAAATCATCTCTTGATGCGAATGCTACGACTTTTAATGCTAGAACGCATGCGATATATGCGATAAGACTATAGGACCTACACATAAGCCTCTATTCTTATTTATGCGATGAAAAAATGACGCATACACATATAAGGCGACCACATAATACCATACCTATCTCTAGGATGCATGCGATGCAGGTTGGCAAACAGAATTTTTCTCTAGGTTCTTATCTTTTGTTTATGCAGTTCTAATCTTGCTCTCTCGAGTCTAGATTCTAACTTAGCTCTTTCAAATCTTAGGTTCTTTCTTTAGACTCTCTCTCTCGAGTAGCTCTAAAGGGATGTCGAGCACAACATAAAGAAAATGGAGAACCTAAAGAGAGAGTCTAAAGAGCTACTCAAGAGAGACTCGAGAGAGAGTCTAAAGAGAGAGTCTAAAGGGATCAATATGTCATTCTTGAACTGATATCATTTATAACCCGCTTTCTACAGGTGCAACAGCTTATTTCGGAACTCAATGAAATTCTTGCCCATGATATTATAGATGAGGATAGGTTATGGAAAAATAAATATTATAGATGAGGATAGGTTATGGGAAATGAAACTTACTACTCGTGCTTGAACTTTTGCTGTTTTACTTTAACGCTCCATTCCAAGTAATTGTTTTTTCTTTTTGTTTTATACACGTCTTTCCATGAAATTGAGATGGAAAAGAGAAGGCAACAAGGTGCATATAATTGGCGGCCAATTCAAGGGGTAGTCACATTTCTTTGGGTACTTATTCTATTCGTGCTTGAACTTTTGCTGTTTTACTTAAACGCTCCTGTTTAATAATTTAGTGATTAACACATATTATATTTAGCACTTGGGTAGTAGGCAAATCAGTTGAGATCTCAAAAACATGCATGTTGGTAAATGCATCAAGATCTTTTAAATTCATATTTGATAATTAGGGGTATCAAGTATCTAGACTTCCATTATGAACTCGTAAAGAAAATGCCCAATCAAGTGATGGGTTAGGCTTACAGCTACTTGACTTTCAAATGTAAACTTACCAATGGTACGAGCGAATGGCCATGAGATGATACGAAAAAAATTGTACTTTGCTGGTTAGTGCTCTGTGTGTTATCTCTGTTTATTTCTTCTTTTGACTTATAGGTACGAGGGATGTGTGGTTTACCCACGAACTTTGATTCAACTTATTGCTATGCTTTGGGTTACACTGCTGGAGCTCTCCTCCAGAGTGGAAAAACTGGACCAATATCATCGATCTGTCTGTCCCACTTCTTGTACCTCCTGATCATTTTAGTCTCTAACCTTTTGACCTTTCATTCTTTTTCTTGATATCAGTTTCCTCCATAGATTTTTTCCTCATTTCTATTACTTACTAGTTATGCATACCGGGTAGGAAATTTGGCTGCTTCTGTTGAAGATTGGATGGCTGGCGAAACTGCATTGACTTTGTTAATGGATGTGGAGAGGAGACACGGTATGATTTTTTCATGAAAACGTGCATTCCTGTTCTCATGTTTTCTTGAATAACACGTTAATAATTTTTTTTATAGAACATTTTTTATGGGGAATAAGAAGGGAAATGATAAACAGAGTATCAATTATCCAGCCAAAATGAGAACAAATGGAGATAACTAGAAGAAAAAAAATGAAAGATGAAAAAAACTCTCCAATCTATATTAAAAAGACAACAATTTTCTAGTTGATGAGACTTAAAAGTTTATTTATTTTTTTCTTTTTTAGAGTATCCAAATAACTTAATAGTTACTTATACAATACTATAAAGACTAGTCAAGGTGCATGTAAGATCAGAAAAACAAGGATAAAAGTGGAGTATCTTTTCTCTTAACAATTTTGAAAGGCTTTGGATTGATAGAACATCTTCATGAAGTCTAGTTTAATATTTATCATTTGATGATCTCTTTCTAAAGGTAGAATTCGTTTGGCAAGTAAGTTCAAGCCTGTGATCAAGAAGACAA